>NC_044314.2:0-46753 GCF_007474595.2 Lynx canadensis | reverse complement strand
ACGCGTGCCCTCCCCTCCCCCCACGCCCGCCCCACGCGTGCCTCCCCTCCCCCCACGCCCGCCCCACGCGTGCCTCCCCTCCCCCCCACGCCCGCCCCACGCGTGCCTCCCCTTCCCCCGCGTGCCTCCCCTCCCCCCCACGCCCGCCCACGCGTGCCTCCCATCCCCCACGCCCGCCCCACGCGTGCCTCCCTTCCCCCCGCGTGCCTCCCCTCCCCCCACGCCCGCCCACGCGTGCCTCCCCTCCCCACCCGCCCTCCGCCCCACTTACTGGTGATTACACTGCCCTGGACCAGGTGTGAGTTGCCCTGCGCTTTGTTCACCCTGTGTCTTGAGACAATGGGACCCAGCGTCGCGGATTCAGCCCAAGGGCAGCTGTGACGATGAGGGTGGTGGTGCCCCTACCAGGTGCATCTTTCCTCTGTCTCTGGTCTGAATTCGTAGCCTGGAAATGGGATAAACAGCAAAAACCTAAATTAGAAAATCCGACACGTTGATTTCAAGTGGCCTTGAAGTTAAAGAGCAAACACCTAGTCTTGGGCAGTTATGCAGCCGGCAGGGGGGAGGCTGGGGCGGCTACGATGGCGGGATCCGCCCACTTCCCAGAGAGACCAGCAAGCCATGGGACAGTGGGACCGGGGGCCCGTGACAACCTGGTGGCAGTGAGGCCTTTTCCTAGAGGCCCACGGGCACCGTGGACTCCCACACCGCTCTCCGGGGGCCCCGTGGGCGGACAGGGCCCGGTCGGTGGAGGGCCCGCACGCGCCGGCCCCTGTGGTGACAAATCCGATAGCGGGGAGCACGGTGACAATCATCCCGGCCTTTCCCTCCGACCAGCAGAGCTTTCTGGAGCTCTCGCGTTCGCCTGATGGGGCCGCGCAGGAGCTCTGACCTTCACGTAATTACATTGGGCGATGATGGCATGCTGGCTTCTGCACCACCATTCAGAAGTCAGGGACCGGGTGCTTTGGGGTTCTCTGCTGGCGTTTCGTTTGGGTTTTATTTTTGTTTTCTAGGAGCGTGTAATGAAAAAGCCAAGAACGGGGTTTCTGTCCAGTCGCCGGGAGTCTGGGGCACTTGCGGCACGTAAACGTCGCTGCCAGGGTGGCTCACGCTTGGGACCGCCCGTCGCGTGTGACCTGCTCTGTCTGCCGAGCGACGCCCTGGAACCTGGGAGGATTAACGCGTTACAGATTTCCGTTTGTCTTAAAGAATAACGTAAGCGTAAGAGAACTGGCCTGAAAACGAATTCCAACTTTTTTTTTTTTTTTTAGAATTTGTTTTTCAGTTGTCTCTACTCTCAGGTTTTGTTTCGAAAGTATTTGGCCTGTAAGAGTATTTGGCCCTTCAGTTATAATTTGTTCTTCGGTGCAACACCCTTAGATAGGATTTAAGCTCTCGATTTAGATTTCTCAGTCATGGCAGAATCACAGACATATGTTTTTAAGAGATCCATGTTATAGGCCTTGTGCTATTTCAAATGTAGATTTTTTTAAATCGGCCGTAGAAGCTAGCCAGGAGCCCTTTCTGGGGTACGACCCTGTGAGTTCCCCGTGTGCAGAAGGCAGCTCTGTGGCCGTGCGCCCCCTGCGGTAACAGGTTGTCCGTGGCTTACGCGAAAACGTGAGCAGCTCACACACGCGCACGTGTAACTGTCCGTGTGTCACGGCCTTTGGAAAGGTACCCTACGCGTTTCTGGAGCGCACGGCATTCACCGCGTGTTACGTGAACAGGACCCACGCAAGAACTGCTTTTGCAGAAACGGGCACCTCCTTTGAGCTTCGCTGCTGACGCGCTTGCTCCCGAGGCGTTGGTGTGTCTGCGCCTTCGCCCCCGTTGTCACCCCGCCCGCCCTGCGGCCTCAGCCACAATCGGCCCTTTCAGTCCCCGCCAGCAGCGCTCAGCCTTCCAGAAGTCTCCATGTCATTAAAACAACAAGCAGGTGGACCAGGCGGCCAGGATCGCGTCTGCCCGAGTCTGGGCTGAGTCCCCTGCTCTGCTCCCCCCTCTTCCCTCAGCCCCAGCTGCTCTGGGAGAGAACAGAATCTTTCCTCACGGAAAGTTTTACTGACCTGGCTTGGCACCCAAGGCTGGGGCCTCCCCCATTTCATTCGTGATGGAAAGAGTCTGTATCACGGTGATCAGACACGCGAGTCGTCAGTACTGTGGACGGCGGCTGCTGCGTGACGGGTAGAAGAATGAATTCAGCCACGCAAATGATTCATTAGAGTCAGTCCTGCATGCACGTGGATGTGCGCCTCGGAGTCTCGAGGCGTGAAAATCACGCCCCACGCCACTGGAGACAGGGTCTGCCGTTGGTGGGTTGCAGGCTCTGAGGATGGGTTCTCTGGAGACCCCGCAGAGGGCTCTCCCAGCGCAGAAGTGAGTCCCCCAGGCCTGGCCTGAAGCTGCTGACCCAAGAAGCAGGGCCTCTAACCGGTCACTTCCAGGTACCGGAGCGCCTCAAAGGGCCGTGGCAGGCTTTTCCGACCCGCGTGCGCTCCTCGCGGGGCCCTCGGTCCACGTGTGCACGGAGCTGTGCGTCAAGGGATGGTGCGCCTCGTGGGGGTCAGATACGCAGACGTTGGTGTAAATATTTTAGCCTTTGTCCAGATAAACCGAAGTGTGACCCGGCAACTAGCAGAGACTGTTGGTCAGTGTGACGAGGGTCTCTCAAGCGGACGTGGGCAGCGCCCCAGCCCCGTGTTTCCGCTATCTCAGAAGGTGTGTGCTTCCCCTTGGGAACCCGCTGCGGCCGACCCCCAGGGCAGCAGTGGTCAGGAGGCCGGGCCTCCACGAAGGAAGAGGGGAAAGAGAGCGGGGGGTCCGGGAGGCCTGCTGAGGAGGGCCCTCTAGAAGTAGCGTGCAGACACAGACCGGCACCCAGCCCATAACCCGTCGGGCCGTGACGTCAGAGCATCTGCTCCTTCCGACGTGCCGCGGGGCCAGGCGGGCGAGGGGCCCTTCAGCGCGTGGGACGTGGGAGCTTCGGTGTCGGCGAGGTTCCGGGCGCTTTCCTCCATTCTTACTTGGTATAGACGTTACCTACAAGCATGGAGTGCTTTGAGTTATCTTGTTTCTGATGACGATATCGTTCTAGAGTCTGCCTGCTTCCTGTGTACTTGGAGGGGGATCCGTGGGATTGCCGTCAGTGATGTTTCCGCCTCTCCTCGCCGTCACGGGCCTTAGCTCGTTTCCCTCTTAGTATTAACTGGAGATGAAGAAATAGAGTTGGAGAAGGAAAGCAAAGGGAAGAGCCCAAGACCGCCATGGAGCTCAGCAGCCTTCCATCTGCTCCATACGGCAGGAGCGCAGAGGACCCACCAGCTGATGCCCAGACGTGACTGTGCTTGTGGGCAGCGTGGGACGTGCTCGTGGTGCTTTTGTCCTTTGTCACGGGCAAGCTCTGAGTAGTCGCAGAGTGTGCGTGGACGAGCATTTCATGACTGCCCTGCTGGTTCTTTCTGACTTCCTCCTGCAGAGAGCAGGGCACCTTTCTGCGAGTTCTTTAAATGGCTTTGTCTCGGCCACAGATCAGGTTGTACGACTCGGGCCTGGGCTCCGTGCCTTTTCTTTCTCTGAGGCTCGCGGCGCTTTCCTACTTGAGAACGAGCGCTCTTTACAGATACCTTCAGATCTGTGAGCCTGCGTGCGAATAGCACGCCACTGTGCCGCGTCACCGGAGCGTGAAGCTGTAAGGCAAAGCGTTTAAGAGCATAATAGCCGCATTCAAAAAGCACGGTTGGTGATCGACCATCAGGGCCTGGCGGCTCTTTGGGGAGAGGGGTGACCAGGGCAGCGGAGGGCTCTGTCTACATCTGTCGGACGACCGTGTTTTTGTAAGAGCAGCCGGACTCTTCTGTAACTCAGGCCGGGCGCTGGGCTCTCCTGCCCCTGGGGCTGCAGGCAAAGAGATGGCTAGGCACGGACGCTTTTAAGCGATCTTCCTGGCAGAAAAGTGTATTCTTACCTACGGGTTCCTAAGGAACACGGAGTCACTGGCTCACGGGTGTCCGTCACGTTCAGGCAGAGAAGAACACGGGTGCTTGGGACTGTAGCAACATTCTTCCCGTCGGAACTGAGAAAGTCGTTCCCGACCGAGCTGACGCATCATTGTCAACAGAGAACCCACGTGCCAGTAACAGCGCGGCCTTTGGCGCTTTTCAGACCGACTGTTTGCATACGTTCTCTCAGTTCACGCCTTCAGCCTTGGAACAGACCCGTGGCCGGAAGTGCCAGTGTTGGCCACACTCGGCAGGGGAGGCGGGGCTCGCAGACGGGTTGGTTAATGTGCTCACATCACACTGAGCGAGTGACAGGCCAGGAGCACCACGGGGATCTGCCAGCTGTGGTGTCAGTGCCGCCTCTTTACCAGGGTCGGCTCTGTTACGAGTATCTCCGCCCGCTAGACATGTGACATTTAAAGCGTCCTGCTTAAAAGTCTGGCTTGCAAGCGTGAGCGGGCCTTGCAAACCCAGGAGGACCGTGGTGTGTCTTCATCGGAGAACCTCTGGTTCTCGCCGGAGGCACCTTTTGAGAGCTCGGAAAGGATGCCAAGACAGACAGGACTTGCAGAGTGTTGGAGGGAGGGCCTCACGCAGTCAGCACTCCCAAAGAAAGCAACAAAAATACTGACAGAACTACCAAATCCATCATCTCACAATCTGGAAGTTCACCGAAGAGGCGGAACAAACTGAAAAGCATTTACTCGAGAAAAAACGGACCCACGAAGAAGAGTGGGTCTGTGATGGTGTAAGCGGGGGCTACTCCCATCCCGCCTTCCCCAGCTCCTTGGAGCACAGCTGTGGAAAGACAGCAGCTTCACAGACCGTGAAGGATGTTGGCCTCTGTGGGGCTCTGTGAACACCCTGCCCCGAAGCGCAAACAGTGTCTCGACTGGTGGTGAAGCTCCCTGGAAGGGTCGTCTTCCCGGGCCATGATGGAAAACACAGACGGCTGGACTCACGCTTGCGGGAGATTGCCCAGGCTGGGATCTCAGCCGGGGCCAGCGGGAGACCGGCCACACCAGGTGACCGCAGCGGGGTTAACAAGCCCCGACATATTCCCGGGGACCGGGAGACCGCACGTGTGCACACAGACGCGCACATGCTCAGGAAAGACCCGGGGAAAGAAAGGACCGGGTCGTTGGCCGCAGGCTGGCCTGGAGACCCTGTGCGGAAGCAAAGTGGTTGCTGAGGCTGACTTGGGGATTGCCTGCAGTTCGATCTCATCAACAGAAGGTGGAGACGTAAGGCATTTAAAGAAACCTCCCGACTGACCAGTAACCCTGCTAACCTGAGGGTGACCCTTGGGAAGCCAGGCTTCAAGATAAAAACATGGTTTTCAAAGAGGAATAGAGAACTTAGTAGCGACACATTACAGAGAATACAGGATCCACAGAATCCGTCCAGAAAAGTCATCAAATACACAGCAGCAAGGGAAGGGGGAAATAAAGAGCAAACCCTATTGGCGGAGGAGTCTGTTTCCAAAGTTCCTCCAATACGTTATCTGTAATGCCCAGTTTTCAACTAAAACATTATGAAACCTGGAAAGAAACTCGAAAATATGTCCCTTACAGACGGGGAAGAAACAACGCACCAGACTAGACAGTGTCCCTGAGAGGGCTCAGCTGTTGGACTTAGCAGCAAGGGCTTTAAGTCAGCGGCTGGAGATCTGTTCAAAGAACTAAAGGAAACTATGTTTAAATAAGAAAGTATGACAACAGTGTCTCAGCAAATAGAGATTATCCATAACGAGATTAAAAGTTTTTTAAAGAACCAAGTAGACATTCTCGCCTTGCAGAGTACGATAACTGAAACGAAAAGTTCATTAGAGAGGCTCAGAGGCAGATTGGAATTGGCAGAGAAAAAGAGTCAACGAACTTGAAGAAATGTCTATAGATTATCCAGTCTGAGGAATAGAAAGAAAAAAGGAAAATGAATGTGTGGGAAACCATAAAACATGTAAATAGGCATACTGAGAATCAAGAAAGACGGGAGAGAGAAAGAAAGGGGTAGGAAAAATATATGAAGAGATAATGGCCCAAATCTCCCCAGATTTGATGAAAAACCTTGTACATATCCAAAAACAAAACAAAACAAAAAATCAACAAATTCCAAGTAGAATAAATCCAAAGAAATACAGCTAAGCCCATTATAATCAGACTGTCGAAAGTCAAAGGGAAAGACACAATCCTGAAACCAACAGGAGAGAAACAAGTCCCTAGGGACACGGAGTCCTCAACAAGAGTAGTGGCTGACTTCTCACTAGCAATCGCAGAGGTCACAGAGGAAAAGACCATTGACCAAGAAGTCAATAGCTAGCAGATCTAGCTTTAAAAATGAAGGAGAAATGGGGCGCCCGGGTGGCTCAGTCGGTTGGGCGTCCGACTTCGGCTCAGGTCATGATCTCATGGTTTGTGAGTTCGAGCCCCGCGTCAGGCTCTGTGCTGACAGCTCAGAGCCTGGAGCCTGTTTCGGATTCTGTCTCCCCCTCTCTGTGCCCCTCCCCTGCTCCTGCTGTGTCTCTGTCTCTCTCAAAAACTAAATAAACATTAAAAAAATTTTTTTTAATGGGGAAATAAAACTGTTCTTGGGTAAGCAACGATGTGGATATTTTGTTGCCAGCAGACCTGACCTAGGAGACGTTTTGAAGGCAGTACTCTCGGCTGTTGGCAACTCAGATACACGCACTTGGTAAAAAGTAATTTTGTAGACAAATTAAAAAGACAGCATACATATTTCAAAACTCTTTTCTTCTCTAAACTTGTTTAAAAGAAAATACATAAAACAAAAATTACAAGACTGTTCTGATTGGCTTATATAAAGGTGTCATTTGTGTGACAATAACAGAAAGGGAATGGTAGGGAAGGAAGCTATATCAAAGCAAAGGTTCTCTATGTTATTAGGAATAAGTTAATATTAGACTGAAGTGGGAGGCTTTAAGTTAAGCTGTATATTATAATCTCTAGAAGAGCCACAAAAAAAAACTAATTGAAAAATTTACATCGTAAATGAAACCGAGCCAAACCAAACAAAAAAAGCATTGAAGTGATACATTAGAAAACATATTCAACACAAATGAAGGTAGTAATGAAAGGTCATAGAAACAAGAAAAACAACAAACAACCCCCCCCCCCAAGACATGGAAAACAAACAACAAAGTGGCAAATGTAATTCCTACAACAAAATTACATTAAATTCAAATGAACTAAATACTCCAATAAAAAGGTGAAGTTTGTCAGACTGGATTAGGGAAAAGAAAACAAAGCAGGACCCAATTATGTGCTGTCTACAGACAACATACTTTAGATTTAAAGGCACAAATAGGTTGAAAGGATGGAAAAGATATACCAAGCAAATAGTGACCAAAAGAGATTTGGAGACAAAATCAATTTAAGACCAAAGAAAATGTCGAGGCGCCTGGGTGGCTCAGTCAGTTACGTCTGACTCTTGATTTTGGCTCAGGTCACCATCTCATGGTTCGTGAGTTCAAGCCCCGCATCAGGCTCCGTGCTGCCTGGGATTGTCACCCTCTTCCTCTCTCTCTGCAACCCCCTTAAAACAAATAAACTTGAAAAAAATGAAAGAAAATGTTGATGGAGACAAAAAGGGACAATTTATAATGAGTGAAACGTAAATTGAGCAAGAAGATACAATAATTTTAAATATATTTGCATCTGAAAACGCCCGCATAAAACACGAAACAAAAATTGGTAGATTTAAAGGGATAAACGGAAAGACGAAAATAACGGCTGGAGACCTCACCACACTACTGTCAGTGATGGACAGTATAACTAGACAAAAAATCAGGAAGGATGTAGAACAATTGAACAGTGCTGTCAACCAGCTTGACCCAAAAGACGTGGATAGAACACTCAACAGAGTGGAATGTGGGTGGAACATTCTCCAGGGTACGTTTTCTATTCATACAACGAGCCTTAGTAAATTTTAAAGGATTGATTCTCATCACAGTGGAATTAATGGAATTAATTTATGGAATCAGTGCAATCCCTATCAAAATTCTAGCAGGTATTTGGTTTTGCTTTTTTTCAGTAACATGACAGATGACAAAATGATCCTAAAATTCATGCGGAATTTCACAGATCCAGACTAGCCAAAACAATTTTGAAAACACAGAACGGAGTGGGACACACACTTCCCGATTCAAAATTTACTCTAAAGCTACAATGACGAAGACGGTGTGGCACTGGCGTAAGACATACAGGTCAACGGAACAGAATTTAGAGGAAAGAAGTCCCTACATTTATGGTAAGCTGATTCTTAACAAAAATGCCGAGCCATTTAACTGGGGCAAAGGACAGCCTTTTTAACAAATGACACCAGAAGAATTGGATGTCCACGTGCAAAAGAGTGAACTTGCACCTTTAGCCTCATACCGTACACAGAAATCTCAAAATTGATCCTGGAATTAAACGTACAAGCTAAAACGATAAACACGTAGTAAATAACAGAAGAGAAAAATCTTCAAGACCTTAGATTAGGCAAAGATTTTTTAGATATGATACCAAAAAACATAGTCCAATATCTAAAAATGGGCAAATGAGACCCCATCAAAATGCAAATTTTATTCTGCTTCGAAAGAACTATTAGAAAATGAGAAGACAAACAATTGACTAAAGAATATAGTTGCAAAATACATATCTGATCGAGGGCTCGTATCCAGAACGTACCAGAAGTCTTATCTCAACAATAAGAAGACAGCCTAGACAAAAACTGGCATCTAAGATTTAAGTAGACGTGTGAATGGCCAATAAGCACGTGCAGGTATGCTCAACGTCGTCAGTCATCAGGGAGGGCAGCCGTGACACCGACACGGAGGTGATTTTGTACCCGGTGGAGGGAGTCTAATAAGCAAGAATGGCAGCGGCACACTTGGGAAAAGGCAGAGGAAACGGGAGCACAGTTGTGTCCCGTGGCCCATCCGTTCCACGCTTCAGTATCTGCCCAGGAGAAGTCAGCACCGACATCCACACAAGGCCTTGCGTGCAGATGTTCTCAGCAGCATTATTTATAACGCCCGAACGTCTGAGACGACCGAGTGTCCAGCCCCTGGACCACAGACGGGAAAGGCATGTCACAACCAGACGATGGAGTGTTACTCAGCCAGAAGGAGGATTGACGTGCTAACGCGCACTCCAGCGTGGGGCACCTGGAAAACACAAGGCCGAGTCAAAAAAGCTGGACACAAACGCCCCCTGTTACGTGGCTCCGTCCGTGTGAACGTGTCCAGAAGAGCCAGACCTCCAGGGATGGCTTGAGGTCTGCATCTGTTACGGGGCTTAAGGAGCTTCCTTCCAAAGTCACCCACGTCTGTTAAGACACTCGATGCCAGAGGCAGAATGGCTCTTTTGAAGCTGAAGGCTTGTGTGTGTCACGTACGGTTTTTCCTTTGTGGAACACGGACGGCCCTCGGACTCCTTTCTTAAGGACAGCTGGGAGGCAGTTTGTGTGTGTGTGGCATAAGCACGATGCTGGCGGTCGAATTTCTCGGGGGGCGCAAAACCGTGTGCTTCCACGTTGTCCCCCATTTCGCCGACGTAGGGACCTTTTGGGAGACACGGCCAGTGAGTGGTACCAGGGGCCGCTCCGTTGGTTGCCTCGTGGCGGCGTCCTCGATTTCCCGCCGTCGGGCATGCAGCCTGTCCATTGGTTTCCATGTCGGGTGGGTGCACGGAGCTGGGGGTCCCCGTACCTTTCTCTGCTTGAATTTTGAAGCAGGGTTCTTCCTTCCTTGCAGATTATAACGCGGACACTTACACACGCTGCAGAACAAAGAAGGCCTGTTCCTTTCTGAAACATCCGCCCTTATCGGGCCCAGGGGACCCCGGCTAATCAGAGCCTGATACTGCGCACAATGGGCCGAGTCAGCCAGACCACTCCCCGCCCTGGGCGCACGCTGTCGCCGCAGAGCCAGCGGCCGGTGTTCTTTTGTTCTGAAATGGGGCAGACAGTGCAGGATGCAGTCATCGGGCCTGGGGGCGGCGTTATCAGCCCCCCGGCCGTCCTCTCTCCCACCCAAGGGTGCAAGCTTCCCCAGCACTCGGCCCTATCAGGCCCCACAGCTGCTGTTAGTTTAGATACGGCAGGAAGTGGGCCCGGAGGACAGTGGCAGTTGATGGCCCTCGGCGGCGTCCAGAAACGCCTGTGATTTGCCTGGGGTCTGGCTCTAGCCCGAGTCCACCGCAGGGGGGAAGGGGGAATGTGCCACAGAGACACCGTCTGGCCACACAGATGTAGGGGAGCCTGGCTGCCCCCTGGGGCCTTGGCTGGTCACTCAGAGCGGGCAGCTGGGCCTGAGAGCCCAAAGTGGGACCCGCACACGGGCAGCACCCTTCAAACCAAAAGGAAGAAGCCCGGGACCCCGGACCTGTCCACTTCCTCCGGCTAGCCCGTGTAGCTCTTTGTTGTGGAAATGGCTGCAGACCTGTCAAGACCCCAGGGAAAGCCTTGTTGTCCGGCCCCACTGTCCTTTCTGCCCCTGACACGGGCAGATGGTTCTGATGGGGCTGAGAGCCGTGGCCCAGAGACAGCTGGGCTGGAAACCGGGGGCAGGTCTCGGCCGGCGGTCCGCATCACGATGGGTTCCCCGTCGGGGTGGCTCTGAGAAGTCCACGGGCTCGGCGCTGCCTGCGCCGGGACCCTCTGGGTGGGGCAGGCCTTTCTCCCCCACCGGCCCCTCTCGGGCTTGTGCTGGAACCGGTTTCCAGAAGGGACTCCAGATAAGACGGTGGCGCCGTTACGGCCCTAGCCGGCATCTGAGAACGTTTCGCGTGAGAAACTGCATTTCGGGACATTTCCCCTGAGTTGCCATCCCCAAACGAGATCGGGGAACAGGGAGCGTGCCCCTGGCCGCGGCACGGCTGCGTCCCAGGTGGGGAAGGCCGTGCTGTGCCCTGCTGCTCTTGGCACACCTCCCGGCCTTCACGGTGTCAGACCTCGAGTCGCCTTTGTTTGCACTTTGCTTTTTTCTTTTCCACGGTAGCTGTTGCCAGCAAGCCGTAAACTACCGTATATCACTCAGGTTTAAGAACCTAAACTTTAAAACAAATTAAACTCTTGTTGACATTGTAATAAAAATCAGAATGGAACCAAGTGGCTCAGTAGAAGCAAACTTCAATTATTTTTGTGGATTTAAGATTGTTTTCTGGGATTCCCAGACTCCCAGCACAGCGAAGTTATTTCCTCTTGGCAGATGGCTGGACAGCAGAAGGGCGGCGGACGGAGGGAGGGCGGTGGCGCTGGGCCGCGCGGCCTGCCCGTCAGCGGCAGGCTCGCTCTGGCTTCGGCGGGGGTGTCTGCGGCCACACTTGATAAAGCCACAGGACGGCTTGCAGTGCTGGGGCTGGGAGAGTGGCACGCCCACATTTTTTTTACGCACTTGAATTTAAGAAAAGCGCCCAAGACCTGCTTGTCAAGGTCTGGCCGCTCATCGAGTGTTTGTCTGGATTAAAAGCGTGGGAAGCACGCGTCGGACTGTCGTTGCGAACTTTGTCCAAACGCTGGAAAGTGCGCAGAGCGGCCGCACCCGCCCTCCGCTCCCCTGGTCCTTATCTCTCATCACCCGTTAACCACGGTGTTGATGCTCTGTCACTCTCGGAGATGGAAACGGTGGTTTCCACGGGACCAAGTGCCAGCTTTCCATCCTGCGTGCAGCTTCCTGTCCCGATAGGGCGGAATGAAGTATGGCACGGAGACATACGGATGGAAACTGGGTGATTGATCACTTTGGTGAGCATTTCCCCGGAGGCGTGGCAGGCTCCCTGGGGGTGCCTTTTGACCTGGGCTTTCAAGCGGGCCTCTTACCAGAACCGGCCCTTCCCTGGCCTGCCGCTTCCTCCTCTGTTCTGCTTCCTGTTTCTGTGTTTTCAAGGCCAGGTGGGCAGCGGGGCCCAGTGCACGCGGCCTGGAGCCGTCCCCAGCTGCCGCCCTGCTAGGTCGGCAGAGCCTGGCGCGGGGGAGCCGGCGGGGGTGGCCGGGCACCGGCACGGCTCCTACCTGCCCCCAGGGCGCAGCTGGGAGGAGGCCCCTCTGCGCTGGGAGGAGCTGGGGCCTGGAGTGCGGGCCTTGCTGAGCAGACGACATCCAGCACATTCATTAAATGCTGGGAAGGTGAGGAGAGCTTCAGGACGCACAACCCTCTGGGCGGTTTCTTCCCGGCGCCCCTCAGCGTCCCGAGCTGCAAAGAGCAGGGCCCTGGGCACCGGGAGCATCTTTGCAGACACTCGGGGGACTCTTAGAGCAGCTCTGGTCACCGTTGCATCGGTGACCTCCACTTGAGCAGGGCTTCCTGACGTCAGCACTCAGATGGGTGCGTGGAAGTGTGGCCAGACCTCTGGCCGCTTGTGGGGAAGGTGGAGCCGTGGTGGAGGGGCTGACCTCGGGCGCCTAGGCCGGCACTGTGCCCGGGACCCCGGACCTGTCCACTTCCTCCGGCTAGCCCGTGTAGCTCTTTGTTGTGGAAATGGCCACAGACTGTCAAGACCCCGGGGAGAGCTCAGACACTGCTTTGCCGTAAAGTTACTCACGCCCGGTACAGAGCCCCTTCAGTCTGAGCTAACATCTATTGTGCACACACATTTCTAAATAGCTCGTTCTCTGCACGTTGCCTCCTTTTGAGGACATATGTTAAGGCTTCTTCGGAAGCCAATGTAGATAAACAGAGAGAGAGTTAATGCCAGATTTTGCAAATGGATGGCTCATAGCCCCACCAAAAGGAAGAAACCCGGCAGACGCGAGCCCGCCACGTGGCTGGGCGGTGACGTCGGCCCGGCCTGAGCAATAAATGCCCAGAAGCCTCCGGTGAGACTGTTACTTAGCTCTCGCTCGGTCTCCTGGAAACTCACGCAGAGGATCCGTTCAACTTTCGAAAGAGGACATAACAAACAATATCTGCAGATTCCTCACTCTGTTCCGGCATCGCAGGGCCTTCAAAACACACGCACACCTCGGTTCTCTGGCTCCTCGAAAATTAGAGGGGAGTGGGCAGAGGAGGTCAGGCAGCTGACGATAGTCACAGTTGAAATAGCGGTTCGAGAAGACAAAGCCAAGCTGCCGGACCGCTAATGACCGCGCGCTTGCCTTGAGTCTGGGGACCGAGAGATGGTTTGGGGAGGACTTTTCAGGAGAGTGAGACGGGCTGGGTTGTGACAGGTTGTAACCTGTCCCGTGTCTGCTCCCCGTGGACAGCTGCAGATGTGTGGGCCTCCGAAGGACGTGACCCGTCTCCAGGCTTGGGTTCCGTCGGGAGTTCGGAGCGGCTGGACTCTCCCCGGAAAGCAGCTCTGAGAAAGCTGCAGACCCAGGCGGGGTGCTTCCCCGGGCCCCCCGCGTCCTTCCCGCGTTCGGGTGACGGCTGGGGTCTGTCCTTTCGAGGAGGGTCGGAAACGGCGGTTCCACCTGAGGCCTCAGGCCGAGAAGTGGTCTTCGGGAGCGCGGTGACACGGCCAGACCGCTCCTCTTGGTGGACCAGGGGCGCGCGGTTATTACATAAAGTCAATTAGAGCGCATACGTGCCGGTCCTGCTGATTTGATTTAGAACTAACGAAAGCTCCAGCAATGGGCAATTACAAGAAACTTAATGGCCCTTTATACTGAATGCAGCTTCCATGGCACCTAATATGCTGTGATGAATTACTCATTATGTGCAGCGTTGGAGTAGCTTCTATAAAGATGAATAATCAGATAATCAATACAAAAATTCAATCTTGGGTGTTTTTCCACTCCAGGGTCAATATGTCCTCCAGACCAGGGGCCTGTTCCCTGGGCTGTATTTGGTGGCCGCTCCCTCTCAGTTCGGTTGTCTCTTCCACACACAGAATCTCTGAGAGGAACTCACCAGCTCGGTTTTACACACGGTTTTCTTCCTGCGTTCTGTGATTTTTCCGTTCAGATCTTCACAGAATAAAGAAGCAGGCTTTGCTGCTGGTCGGTTTTCTCAATACTCACAGGAACAATTCCTGCCCTCAAGGTGGGCTCAGACCAATGGGGCCCGTGAGCACGGGAGTGGCAGCAGGTGGCCCTCCCCCGGGGGGGCCAGGAGAGCCAGGAGCGGGACGCGGGCGTCCCGGGTGGCAGGGTGAAAAGGTGTCTTGGTGCAGAGGACATCGCTGGGGGTGGGCGCCGCCGTGGGATGGGCTCGGCCGCCCAGCAGCTTCCCCAGGTAGCAGGCGAGGCGCCTAGGCTGACCGACAGTCACCGGCTTCTCCCGGGCTCGAGCTTGCCTCTGAAGACGGTGTTGGCGTTTAATTACGAAAGTTTCAGACGCGTGCAAGATACGATAAATGGTGCGGTGGGTCCCCAGGGCCCTCACCCGGGTCCACACTCGGGGCGGGCAGGACACGGCACTCTGTTCCTTCTCTGCCCTGTAGTGGTCGTTGCTGAGATCGCAAGGACCCGGGTCCTGGACCTCGTGTCTGCCGCCTGCCATCCCGCAGGTACAGACGGCCGTTTAAGCGACCACCTTCTTGTGTGATTACAGCAGGGCAGCCCCGCCTGACAGAATTACTCACGATTCTCTGGTAAGGTGAGGATTTACTTCAAACTCACATTAACCGACAAGGTGTGGTTTCACTTCCCGTGAAGCCAGGAACAGGTGGGCTTGAGCCTTTCCTCTGCCTCCGTGATGAGCAGCCTCTTCTGACCAAACCCGGCAGCTTCCAGGCGCGTGGAGGGCGCTTGGCCTGCGCTCGGCCGGCGGGCGGTCTGGTGCGGCCTGCCGAGGCCCAGCCGGTGCACCGTCGTGTGGACGCTGCCGATGCCCACAAAGGGTCGGGAGCCACTTGGTTCGTTAGCGCCTTTTGTGTTGAGGACACCGACTCGTGTCCCCGGACAGGGAGACGGGAGGCAGCAGCCCGATCGTCTCTCTGTCTCTCTCAGTCCACTTCACGTTGTTATTTTTCAATTAAAGGGAGCCTTTTTGGTCTTGTATTTTTTCATTTCTGTTAATTCTGCGTGAATAGAAATTGTATATTTCGGGGGAATGTGTTTTCTAGCAGCACAAAGAAAGCCCTGGAAAAACGCTTGTGGTATAGTGATCCCCAGGAGCGACTGTGGGGTGCGTTTGGCGTGGAGACAAAAATGGGCCAGGTGATAGGGGAGCATACGCCCGCCGCACGCCCGCGGAACCCCCCAGTCACGTGGCCGGCCCGGTCCCCACGGAGGCTGGAGTTTCCACACGGGCGTTCGCATTATCTGGAGTATTCGGGCTAAATAAGGAAGCAGGCACTGAAGGCAGGAAAATTATTCTGTTTTAATGGCTGACAGTCCCGTGTGACAATAGTATCTGCCAGTGCCAGCCCCACACGCAGTCGGGAGGGTCATGTTTTATTAAAACCGTGACTTGTTGTCACTCAGACTTCGCCGTCCCGGTCCCTCCTTCCAAAAATAGCAGGCCCCGTGGCAGTGGCTTATTATGATTAAAAAGATAAAAATAAGTGAAGGCTGAAATGGGTCCAGGACACCCGAGGTAACACGGGAACTTACTTTTTAATGAAACTTGAGAGACGGCCTCATTTTCCACCGCCTCACAAAGCGTCTTTGAAAAAAGTCAGAAAAGTAAAACAGGGCTTCGGTGATGTTGCAACTCTGCATTTTCAGAATTGCCATGGTTGTGACAGTCCTGCAGAAGGGCACCTGCTCTCGCCCGAGGCCGTGCGGGGCCGGGGACAGCACCGGCCACGCCAGGTGGGACCGCATGGACGCTGAGCCCGCCGTCCACACCAGGCCACGGACGGAGTGCCCACCGGTGAACGAGGAGGTAGGGACGGCGGACTTTGTAAGACGCTGCCTCTTTTAAGAAATTGAAACCCCGCACGAGAGACGGCTCCAGCTTTCTTCAGCGCCCACCCGTGCTTGGGGGGGAACAAAAGCGTGTTCTTCTCTGCTCCTACCTTTCCAAGCGGTGGCTTTTATCGTGACGTTTTCACGCACTGCCCACACCTGCCGTAATGCTTTCGATCACCAAGGAGGTCTGGCTACATCTGTGCAGTGGCGCATGTGAACACTGTGTGTCCAGCAGGCCACCGACTGCGTGGATCACGCCCTCCGCACGGAAGGTCTCGGCAGCGGGGACCCGCGCGCTCGTTAGGATTTGCGTCTGGTGGCCTCCGCGTCCCAGAACCACTGGCCGTGTAAAGGTTCGCACGGCAGACACTACCTGGCCAGCGATATTTCTGGTTGCACTGCTGTCTGGCTAAATTATCATCCTCTCGGGTTACAGCGCTAACTTTAGCTAACGGTGCATTTTCTGGGAAAGTTAGCAAATACTTTTTAAAATTATCTTTTAGTTATAGGAATGGGGAAAACGGCCTTCCTGTTTTGTTTTGCTCCTCACAAAGCTATTTTGGCTCTCCCTTAAAAATAAAAATGTCTCTGATGAAGGGCAGGCATTTTGCTGTCCCTCAGAAAAAACTGAGTAAGCGCGTACCAACCACCCTTGTACGTTTCTTTACACGCGGTACTTAATTTGGCCGTGAGCTTCGAGCGGGCCCACGGGACGAGACGGTGCCACTGTGGCCACAGGACCTGTGCCCAGAACTTAATCCTGTGTGGATCCTTCCGGCCTGTTTGTTTCCCACGTGGCTTGTGTTTAAAGGACAGCGATGGCTTTTGAAAAGTCGTCCTCTTCGTGAAAAAGTGGCATCGTGGCCTGTCATCAAACCAGAAATGAAAAAGGAACAGTGACCCTGCCAGGCTGACTCTGAATTTTTAAAACTTCACGGGACAACTGTCTCCTTAGCAGAACTAACCTCACTATCGGAAAGGAGGAAGATGCTTTAAAAACGTGTTTTACGTAATCAAGTTAACGAGTACCGACGCAATCGGTATTTTTTTCAAACAGCAGACGCAAGAGTGTTACTTGTGAAGCATAGCCCTTAGCCATCTTCACTGAACTTTTTTTTTTTTAATTTTTTTTAACGTTTATTTATTTTTGAGACAGAGAGAGACAGAGCATGAACGGGGGAGGGGCAGAGAGAGGGAGACACAGAATCTGAAACAGGCTCCAGGCTCCGAGTTGTCGAGCCGACGCGGGGCTCGAACCCACGGACTGCGAGATCATGACCTGAGCCGAAGTCGGCCGCTTAACCGACTGCGCCACCTAGGTGCCCCTCACTGAACTTTTTTAAAGCAAAGATGATGCCGTGTGGCTGGGGGAACGTTGCCGAACTGGATTTCTTACTCCCGAGGCCCAAACCCAGCTCCCGAGGAAGTCGGCCCAGTGTCTGTGTGGACACCCGCCTCTCCCGTGTCCTCCCTCCCCGAAGCCCCGCACGTGGGCCCCACGACCCTGATGGGTGGGTTCCTGCCAGGGAGAGGGGACAGAGACCCCCGCCCACGGTCCCAGGCCTGTGGGGCCAGGCAGGGGCAGCCCGGGGGCGTCCGTTCAGTTGTTTCGCCCCGGGCGACACTCAGGGCTGCATCCGGGGCTGTCGGCGCTCTGTGACAGACACGGGGCGCGCGGCCCGTGTTTGCGTTAGCCCGCGACACGCCTACACGGAGAGGTGCTCTGATCCTCTAAAGAATGCACACGCTGTGCAGGAAACACTGAAACTCAACACACGGAAATGACCCCCGCCTCTCGGCACCGTGGTGAGTCTCTGTGAGCACGCGTGCAGCGTGGCCTAGCCCAGGCCTCCGCTGACGTGCCCGAAAGTCCACTCTTCCCACGGACAGGAAACTGAACGTTCACCAGAAAGTGCCAGTCCTGCGGCACGTCGGCTGTGGAAGCAGGCTGGCTGAGCACGCGCTGGGCACGTCGACGCGTCCCTCTGCCGTTCAGAAAGCCGGCCTGGAGAGCCTGTCCCCAAGGAGGCCGTCGCTCAGGCCGCTGACGATGCTGTGTGAGGCCTGGAGCGTCCCCTGCCCTCTCTGGGCCCGTCTTCGAAGAACGATAATAACATCCAGCTCCCAGAGGGCTGGGGAGGGTGCTGTGCGGTTCACGCCTGTCTTACGCTCGGCACGTGCAACTCCAACCGGGAGGTTGGTTTCTCCTTTCGGCGTGATCACGGCATCCCCGACTCGGAGGGCAGAGAGGGGTCTCGGCCAAGCCCCCTTGTCACGGAGGAGACCCTCAGGCTCCAGTCAGGCGCAGGGGCAGGGTGAGAACAGGACCGAGGTCGTCTTCCTCCGGCCCTCCCGCTGCTGCGTCCGCCCCGAGAGCGAGTGTCTGGGGCGCAAAGAGCTCACGTCAGGTTTTCCGGGGAAGGTCACAGGCCTCCGTTCATGAATCTCTGACCCGGCGTTTAAATGGTGCGGCAATCACGTGAAGGGACTTGAGTTCTGAGAAAGTTAGAGAATCGTGGGACCACGAGGAGTTGTTGGCTTTGAAGTGGCTTCATTCACGGCCCCGGGCACCCCCCACCCTGCACAACAGGGGTCGGGCCGCCTTTCAAAACAAGCACCACCTAGATGCTGGGTCGTTTCTGTCACTTTCTGGGGATTGCTTTCCCTCCCAGAGTCTGTTTCTGTTTTAACTCTGCTCGCACAGCGTCCTCTGGTTCTTAGGATCTAAGGGACACACTGTCAGGACCCCGGGTCTCCTTTCTAGTCTTAGGGTGCCGTCATCACTTCCAAGCCCCTGTTATTTAAAGTCAAGCACAGGCGCCTGGGTGGCGCAGTCGGTTAAGCGTCCGACTTCAGCCAGGTCACGATCTCGCGGTCCGTGAGTTCGAGCCCCGCGTCAGGCTCTGGGCTGATGGCTCGGAGCCTGGACCCTGTTTCCGATTCTGTGTCTCCCTCTCTCTCTGCCCCTCCCCCGTTCATGCTCTGTCTCTCTCTGTCCCAAAAATAAATAAAAAAATAAATAAATAAATAAAGTCAAGCACAGATGCACACACCATCACTTCTTCCCTCAGGGTAGGAAGGAGGGCTGTCGCGGAGGAAGTGTGGGGGCCGAAAAGATGGACGGCACCCTCCTCCCCAGGCCGGCGGTGAGCAAGCTGCCTCAGAGGCCGAGAGAGGCCCCCACGGGCAGGCAAGGTGTGTTGACAGCAGGCGGCTGTGCTGGGCCGTCACATCGGAAAAACAGACTTAAAACCGGTCGAGTGGGCGCACGCGGCGAGAGCGGGGCCGTGTCAGGCGGGCAGCGTCGTGTCAGGGCCTCCGGCAGACCGTCCGTGCGGTGCCTGGAACCGCCGTGCCACGCCGCTGGGATTTCTGAATGAAGTTTCCCATACGGCGTGTCAGCAAACCTCTGGCTTTGATATCTGTGTGATCGGGTTGAGGGCGGTCAGTTCCCTTTGCTGTTTGTTTCAGAGCAAAGGAAATGCTGATGTGCGGTGTTCGTTCTGACGATGCAGTGGAAAATTGGTGGCTGTACAGACACCGAGTGGTTCCTGGTTCCTCCGGTCGCTTGCTTCTTCTCCTCCTTGAAAAAAAAAGTTTTTTTTTTTTTTTTCAAGGCACGGAACAGCTAGTACAGGAGAAATGAATGAAAAAAAGTAGGTGTTTTTAGCACAAACGGAACAGAATGCCACGTCTGTGTGCATGGCGCCAGTGGGGGGTGGTGTTTTAAGAGAAGCTGCGGAAGAGGGGAACGCGGCCCTGCCTTCGGCCCTTCCCCACCCTTCACGCCGGGTTCTGAGCCCCGAGCAGCCCTGCGGGCACAGAGGGGACTAGGGGCAGGGGCAGAGTGGAGGCCAGGCTGGGAGGAGGGGGCCTGGTGGGCGCGGGCACGGACCCTGGGCTGGCGGAGCTCCTCACCCGTGAGCCCGAGGGCCGCCGTGGCCACTTGCCCAGCCTCCCTCCCACTCTCTGCTTCCAAACCTGCGACTGTGGCGTCTGCCTCCCCTCCCTCCTGGGACTGTCGCGGGGGACGGCAACGGCGCGCGTGCGTGTGTGTGGGGAGCGGGGGGCCGCCTACGTGCGGGGCCGACCTGCCCCGTGCTGGTTCCTGACATTCTGATTGAGATCCTTGGCTGCTTTCGAAAACCAGGAATTCCGAAAAGGGGGGAAACTGGGCTTATAAGCGAGGCGTCAAGGAGGAAAACATGTTCAGTGAAGTTCGGACCCTCGCCGCCCCCTTCGGTCACGTTGTCTCAGGAGCGCCCGACAGAAGCACAACAGGGGTAAACTGAGGCCATTTCACTACAGCACGAGGCTGTAAAGTCCGTTTTTTTCAAAATGGTGTTGAAAAGGAAACTCGTTAGATGAACATGCAAAAATTTTACTTTAGAAAGGACCCTTCACTGATTACTTTGCGAGCTTATTTGTAAATCGCCGCGAGATCTGTGTGTGTTGCTGGAAGGTTCCAGTGACTGTGGACAGATAACGTGAGCGGAGGTGAGAGCGCGTGCCTGTGCTTTGTACATTTTAGACTTTAAATGTTAGAAAAACACGAATTTCCTTTTCACTCCGTCTCAGACCTGCACATCGAGGTGGCTCGGGTGTGTGTGTGTATCTTGCACACGTATCCCAGAGTAAAACAAGAATTCAAACTGCCACAGAAGTTTCAGGAAAAAAACAGTAGTTTCCACCTTGGGAGCGCTTGAGAGAAAACTTAAATACGAGGGAAAAAACCTTTCTCATTAAATTAAATTGTGGTATAACAGCTCACCACATCCTGCTGCAGGGACATCTGACACTAAGCACAGCAAAGGTTCCTCTTTTAGGTGTCTGACAAGCTGTGAGGGTCACATGTTACCTGCAGTTCAAAATACTTGTACAGAGAAAAAACCCTTCGTGTCGGTGGAAAAGCTGAATAAGAAGATGGAAACTATCAGCAGAGAGGAGACACTGTAGGAAACCGTAACAGAGAGAAAACCGCCCCCAAAGTCACCAGCACAAGCCCCTGGGGGCGGCTGTGGACTCACGGGGCCTCGGAACCGTGACCTCACGGAAGACAAGTGGGAGGCCGTGGCCGGGGTGAGGCCAGGGGCGACGGGACCCCGCGTTCTCGCCCTCAACCCGGCCCTCGGAGCGCTCGGGCCCTGCCTGAGGTCCGTCTGGGAGCGGGAACCAGCGTGGCTTTCCCCGCAAGGCCAAGGCACAGATTGTGAAACAGCGTGGCTGTGCCGTCGTCCCGCCCTCAGTTGTGCGGCCGAGCTGTGCGGGGGACCTGGTCCACCTGCCCCTTCTGTCAGCTGCGGCTGCCCCGTGCGCTCCCGAGGGGACCTCAGGGCAGGTCCAAAGGGCGTTGGCGCGTGCGCGTGGGTCCTGAGCGCGGTGCTAAGGTGCCTGCCGCGCTGTGACGCTGCTCGACGGTGCCGGGCCTGGAGGACGGGGGCATCGGATGACCGCTCGCTTCCGGCCGGCCGTTGCTGGGAGGCAGGCGGGGCCGGTGACTTCTCAGGAGCCCACGGACGCCAGTGACGGGCCGGGAGCACGGCCCTCCCAGCCCTCCTGAGACCCTCCTGCCGGCCTGGGTGGGGGCAGGTGCCAGGACAGAGGGCCGTGACGCGCTCCGCCGGGTCCCTGGGCCGCTCAGGATGCGCTGAGTGATTTCCCCACCCCCACCCACCTCGGGCTCCCCCTTCAAGGTTCAGGTGACCCGGTGGGCAGCAAGGGGAAGCCCGCTTCTGAGGCTGCTTCCCCTTTTGTCGTGTCACACAGATGTTGTTTTTCCTGTGCTCTGTGTAACCCGGGCGAACTAGAAGATTCGTGGCCGCTTTGCTTCAGCCTCCCTTCTATTGGTTGCCCTTATTACCCGTCAGACGTCCCCACATTCCCAGATATGATTACCCCTCAGGTGTCCCCACGTTCCCTGTCATCGTTACCCCTCAGACACCCACACATTCCCAGATGTGATTACCCCTCAGACCTCCCGACATTTCCCTGCCATTATTACCCCTCGGACCTTCTGAAATGCCCCGTCACCGTTACCTCTCAGACCTCCCCAACTTCCCCGATATAATTACCCCTCAGACCTCCCCACATTCCCCATCGTTATTCCCCCTCAGACCCTCGCACTTTCCCATCATTATTACTCCCTCTACCTTCCCACATTCCCTGGCATTATTACCCCTGTGACTTCCCCACATTTTCCCTCATTATTAACCATCAGGCCCCTGCAGATTCCGTCATTTTTCTTTGTCTGGCTCCCTCACATCTCCGTCATTAAAGCCCCTCAGAACGCCCCAACTTCCCGGTCATTATTGCCCCTGAGAACTTCCCCCCCCACCTGGTCAGCGATCTCACTAGGGTCGCATCTCTGGTCTGAGACTTCGCTGTCCTTGGCAGCGGAAGGAGCAGTGACACCCAGACCCCTGTGTGTGTAACTGACAAGTCTGGCCCGTCCCTCAGGGCGTCCTGTCCAGGAGGCTGAGTCTACTACACAAGCTGTCATGGCTGAGTGTTGCAGCCCCCGACCCAGGCAGGCCCGTGGGGGCCGGACCCCCCGTCCCACCGTGCCGTCACCTGCTGGGCCCGGAGCCCAGACGTCGCCACGGAGGCCCCCCAGACTTCCATCTGAAATTGGGTCAGGAAGGGCTCCTGGGCCCACGGGCCCGGTCAGCGTAGGAGGATGTGAGACTTTTAGACTTCTAAACCGCCCGGTGCCACGCCGGCCGTGGCGACGTGCTCTGTGGGGGGGTGGCGGTCGCCGCCTCTGCCAGCTGCCACCGCGGGGCTGGGCTTTCCGCACGCGGCTTCGTGCCGTCCTGAGGATGTCCCGCCTGCCCCGCGTGGTCCGGAGACACGCGAGTGGCAGGAGGACCTTCTCCGCGCCAAGGCAGGGCCCCGAGGAAGCTCGCGCTCGTCATCCTTCTCTGTGCGAATGTTCTTCTGTGTCACGCTCTTCTGCAAAATACCAGCTGGACGCGCGCCTCTCGAAACAGAAGGCCCAGCAAGTGAAGCGGGAGGCGGAGGGGAGCTGTCGCTGGTGGCCCAGGCCCTTGTGCCCGTGCTCCAGGGGCTGGTGGCACCTGGGACCTTGGGAGCGCAGGGCAGTCTCGGGGTCAAGTGACGGGGGAGGCCGTGTGGTCCGGACGGCGGAAGCGGGGAGCGCCTCGCCCTGCCTTCCCAGGTGCCTCGGCCGCGCGCTTCTCAGGGCTCTCTAGCGGGCCTCGCAAAGCTGGGCGGCCAGAGTGTCACAGAGAAACTGCGTGTGGCTGACCCCTGGGACGCTCCAGGGACGGGTGTTGTCCTGAGAGCCGGCCTGAGCAGCCGGGCCTCGTTAGCAGCTGGGAAGAGTCACTCGCCCGGCGTGAGCCACGGCCCCTCCGGTGTTTTGTGCCTGAAGGTCAGTGCCATCTTCAGAGAAGGTGTGGCTCGTGCATCACGTCCGTGTCCCCGGCAGATGTGTCCTCTGCAGGCATGCTGGCCTGGCGCCCACTCTGGCCTGCTGTGCTTCTGGTGTTTGCGTTAAGTGACTCATCCCCCCTCCGCCCCATGGGCGGCCCCCTTGCAGGCCGCGGGTGGGCCTGGGCACAGTGTGGGACGCCATGGCCCTGGGTCTGAGCCCGGGCTGCACCTTCGGGAAGAGCTGGTGGCCTGGGGCTTCGCGGGCAGGCTCCCGCCTGTGAAGCCGGGCCGTTATCAGCACCCATATGACACAGTTCCTGGTTCCCCCAACCCCGTTTTATTATTGTTGTTCTTAACAATAGTAGGGGTGTCAAAAGGGCATTTAGGGGAGGGGTGGGGGTGATGACAGGTGTGCCAGCTGCCGGCTGCAGGAAGCCGCCCTCGGACGCGCTGGGGCCTTTGCAGAAACACGCGGAATTTATCTGGGCGGCAAAGGGAAGCCCGGGCAGTTCCGTGACGTGAGCGTGTGCTCCCCACCCCCCAGTTCTCTTGGCAAAGTGGGCCGTGGGGACGCGTCCCCTGCCTGGGGGCCGGTCACGGGGTGGAGAGAGGGATGTTGTGCAGCTCGCTCACGATGGCCTTTGCCAGCTTCGCTCATTTCCTCTCCTGCTGCCAAAAACCACACGCTGATAGTGGACACGGACGAGGAGACAAAAATGGAGGAAGAGCCACAAACAAAGGGAGGCCCAGGCCGCCCGTGGTCGGCCCTCCTCTCGGACGTGGCCTGTCCGACGACGAGAGCGAGGAGGGGGGTTCTCTGAGCATGGGCTTCGCGGGGGTGCCTCCACCTCTTCCCGTGGAGACGCCAGCTGTGCGCTCCTGCCCGGAGAAGACGCGCTCACGGCACCCGGACCGGCGCCTGGCGCCTCTCCCGGAGCCCGCCGTCGCGGGGCCGGTTCGCAACCGTGCTTCTGGACTAGAGCGGTAACCCGACCGCCGCCGGCCCCTGGAGTCATGGAGCCGGGTCCCGGGCAGCTGCGTGCTGCCGGCTCAGGGCACCCCAGGCCCGCGGTGGGGTGCAGGAAGGAATTCCATCCCGCCCAGAGACCCCCCCCCCCCCCCCCCCGTCACGGGCTCCACGTGACTGGCCGAAAGCATGGCTGATGGGGTTTCTGGTTCTTACATACGCTTCTGGGCAGAGCAGCGTTTCCCTAATGATTTCTCCGTTGTGTTTTCTTGCAGTAAATGAGATAATCCGGAACGATCTCTCCAGCACCAACATCTGATCGTAGCTGGCGACACGGAACTCGCTCCGAAGCCGCGTGGTGTCGACTCGGCCGCTGACCGTTGAGCTTCGGCACCAGGACTTCAAGTAAACTGAGCAGAGCCCTGGTGCCGGTCAGACCCCCGGCTTCATGAAGATTTGCATTGTCCGCTCACAGAAGCTGCCCAGCGGCTGGTGGGACGGGCCACTCCTCCCGTGTCAAGACCGGAAGGGGCACGCCTCCCACGGGGGGACTCCAGTGCTGGAAGTGCCTTATTACACAGACCCCAGCATCGGGGCGCCACGGGGGAGCCCTGAGTCTGCTACCAGGAGAGTATTTGTAGGAGCAGAAGCTATAAAGACACTTCATCCTGAGGCTTTCTCTTGTATAAATTAGGAGAATACTGGCAAGCTAGGTAGGCATTGTGAGAAATACCTCCCACGTGCTTCCTGCTTTTTTTCTCGGCTTTCCTTGGGCTGCAGCGTGCAATCTGTTGCCTCATTCGGTGCATCGTAGAGGTCTTCTGCTTTGTCCTCGCTCTCGTCACCTGCCCCCTCCCCCGTGTTACTGGAACCATAGGATCGTTAATTGTAGCATGCTAGGGTTTTGTTTTTAATCTGGCTTTGAGCGTAGCGCGAGTAAGATGATAGCACAAGATAGGTTGCTGGACGAACAAAGAAGTCTGTCTGCCACACGACAGCTCTTGCGTTTGCATGTATGTACAGATTTGGCACATATTTAAGTACAAATAATAACGACAGAGGCGGTGGCGTCCGGTCTTTGCCCAGCGAGGGCTGCCGTGTCAGCAGCAGTAACCAGCGTCCGTTCCGGAAGGTGCATCTAAGACAAAGCCTGGCTTTTCAACTGCGTGCACCGGGGCCCACGTCCCTCCAGCGGGCCTTCGTCGTCTCGTGCCGTCAGCCGAGCACTTTAGAAAGCCAGGAGACGTGTGTTCTCAATGCCTGGATGCTACCAAACGGCAGGTGGGAAAGTCACTGTAAATAACATCACAAGAGGAGTGTAATATATTTGTTCAGCTGTAAGATTATTACTTCACAGAAGCCTTATATCTCTGCTTCATCTAAGACAACGATTACCAAAAACGTTTTAACATGCAGCGACTGTAGTATGTTTTCCGACTAGTTACTGTTAACGGATAGGTTGGTGTAAGCTTTACTACTGCGTTTGTGCAATTAACAGCTTATTACACGTTGTTACTAGCAGTGACCTCTTGTTCCGCGTAACCAAAAAGCATGGTCTGATTGGCTAACCTAATAATTGTGCCTTAGGAATTCATGCCCCCTCATGGAACATGCCTGAATTGCACCCGCCGGCGGAGGTCGTAAGTTACAATAACGAAACATAGCGTCACGGTAGAGAACGCTCTCCCACGGGAACGATGATTTTAAAACTGCTCTTCAGTGTGGTTATGTCTTATTCCTGTCTGACTCCCAGAAAGGACACGGCCCCGAGAGCCACATCTGTAGCATTTGCACACAGCTGTCACGGGCGACGGTGCATGGCTCCTCGTAGACCTGACCCCGCTTCTCCCAGGCTGCTGCCCCGCCCGTAGCCCAGACCGCAGCCCGCAGTTAGCGCCCCAGGACTCGCATGGAACACTTCTCAGTAGGCTGTCCTAAGGAGAGGAGACATTTGGTATTCGTGTCCGCTGTCTGTGCTTAGGAAATAGATCCAATAAAGCAATATTTTTTTGCTGGACGATCTTAGTCTGCCGGTGATTCATTGCGTGCGCGGACCACCCTACCCGGCCCTCAGTGACTTCCTGCGGTACGTCCTGGTTCCGTTGGCATCTGCACGAAGCGCTGTGGGGCAGAGCCGCCCCGGCACGACCACAAAGCACCGGCTGCCCCTGCAGTGGGGTCCCCTCCTCCACGTCCGAGGAGAGGCCTGCACGGAACACAGAAGAGGCGGCCGTGTGGCCGCGGCCGCAGATGCTCTAAACACCGCGCTTCGGAGCCGCTCACCCGGGCCGGGGGGACGGGGAGCTTTCATTCGAGCCAAATGCTTCCGCTCCGAAGGGTGGCCTGGGCGAGGCTGTGGCCACACGCACGCCCGCGTGCAACGCGGCCGTCACTTGGGAAGGTGACGTGTGTCCGCAGACCTGTCGTTGCCCTGCTTGCTCCTCCCTGCTACTCGGCCCCTTTCCCCACCAGACCCGCTGCGGCTCAGGTAGGGAAACGCTGTCTAGTTGTCCACGAAGCCAGCGTGAAACCCAGAACTTCTCCAGCAATGATGATTCTGAACTGTCACAAACGCTGCTTTGATTTTAGGACTTCCTGAAATGCAAGATTTCCTGTTCGTTTTGCTGAGACGAGGTGGAGTGTTAGAGAAACCTGGGTCACCTAGCGAGCGGGGTTGGCAAGCACCTGCTCCCTCCGAGGGGAGTGCGGGGGGTGGGGGGGCCGTGGACAAGAGGGGACCCGCGGGGCCCGTCACCGGCCAGGAGCCCCGAGCCCGCTGGACGCAGAGGGGATCCGGAGTGCCATCTGCCCCTCCTGAGAGCGGACCCACGGGGCCCCAGACCGGACTGGCACCCCTGAAGAATGTCCTGGAAGCTATTAATTTCAAAGCGAGTTTTTATAAACCCGTCACACCCCCCTGCCCAACAGTAGGATTTTATATTCCAGAAACAAAAATACGAATCCACAAATTAAGGGATGGTCTCTGCCGAAAAGGTGGGGTTTCTGCAAATACCTGTTGACTTAGTTTCGTTTCTTTTGGGTTGATTTTGGGTAGTAAGGGAAGCGTAGTGCGGGCTCGCCTCTAGCAAAGGCGTTTTGCCGTCACACCGCCACGCTGGCCGGGCCCCTGGAGCATCGGGGCCACTTGCCTGCCAGCCACTCGTCTCTCGCGGTGACCGGGATCGGGCGGCACGTGCTCCAGAACCGTCTGCTGTGGCGCAAGGCGGGGCCAGCCGTGCCCGGGGCCCGTAGGGCAGACGACTCCTCCCTTTGCCGCCGGTCCCGGCCCTTCCCACGTTTGAGACCGGGTGGTATGGAAAAGTCCGGCAAACGTCCAGTCTCTCCTCGTAACCATGCACAACCTAAGCAAAAATCTGGGTACTTTAGCTCCCCCATCTCAAGGGCGTCCTCTGACCTGAGCAGTCTGAGTCCCAGCTGGGGACGGCTCTCCATGCCCCCACCTTTGCTCCAAGGAGGGTCTGTGACCTCCCTGTGCGGTGTCCCAACAACATCGCAAGGAGGGTGTGTCCGCACAACTGTCGTTACGTGTTTCCCGAGAAACGCGTCCCGCGTTGGAGCACAGAGGCTGTGCTGAAGCTGCTGTACCTGGGGAGGAGGTGCAGAGCCCGAGATAAAGGGCCTGTGTGAGACCACGGTCTTTAAAGACATGCGCACAAGATGAAATTAAGCTTTTAAAGTGGACAACTCAGTGGCACCGAGCACGTTCGCGGTGTTGTGTAACTGCCGCCTCTGTCTGGTTCCGAGTACGTCGTCGCCCCCGAAGGGACCCCTGGACCCGTCGAGCGGTCGCCCCTGCCCCAGCCCCTGGTAACGTCTGTGAACTGTCTCTGGGGACCTGTGCCTTCTGGGGACTTCATATCCGTGCACCCGTACAGCGGGTGGCCTTGAGTGAAAGGACTCAGCAGAATGGTTTCACGGTGCGTGCACATCACAGCACTTGTCAGGACTCCACACCTCACTCACTAGGTGGCCAAAACCCACTCCGCTGTGTGGCTAGAGCAGTTTGTGGACCGCTCGTTGGTGGGTGGACATCCGGGCCGCCTCCACCGTTGGCTGCTGGGAACACTGGCTGGGTCCCTGCCTGCAGGTCTGGGGCCCGTCCCTCGGAGTGCGTTTCTTGGGTACTTAGGGAATTGCCTCACTCTTTTCTTTACGTTTATTTGTTTATTTGGGGGGGGGGGGTGCGGAGGGAGACAGAGGATCCCAAGCAGGCCTCAAGCTGCCAGCGCAGAGCCCGACGCAGGGCTCGATCTCACCAGCCGGGAGATCCCGACCTGATCTGGAATCAGGAGGTGGACGCTCAACTGACCAAGCCCCCCAGACGCCCCTGTATGTGTCACGTTCGGAAGAACGGTTTTCCCTTGTCCGGTTTTAAACGTACCCGTCCCTGACACAGACCCCGGATCACGAGCCCAATCTGCGGTCGGGTGTGTGAACCGCATCGCGTTCGCGGGTCTTCCTGCCAGGAGACATGACGTCAAGTATAAGATGACCAGATGCTCACTTGTGTCCAAGGGGAGGGCGGGTCTCGCCCTCGTGCCCCCACCGCCGCCGGGTTGCCAGCGTCCCAGCCGTTCGTGAGGTGCCACCGGAGCCCGAGTTACGTGTCGCTTTTTTACTTGCCACACACAGAGGACGCCGCGGGGAGGAGAGCAAAGACGACCGGTGTCGCCGGAGATGCGCGGCTGTGCGGGGCTCCCGTGAGCCCCCTGCCGGCCCGGCGCTCGGTGTCCTGACCTTGCCACGAGGACGACTGCCATTTTCTGCCCCGCGTGACCTTCTAACGGTCGCGTTCTCGCTGGGCCCTTGTGTCTGTGACCGGCGGGTCGCAGCCGAGCGGCTCCTTCCACAAGGTGCCCAGCACGGGAGTTACTGGCAGTAACGACTGTAATTATCAGGGCCTTTTGTATCATTTTCCGTTCCTCGTTCTCCCCGAGTCGAGGAGGGGTGCCGAGGAGGGAGGAGGACTTGATCTGGAGGAAGCCCCAGTCACATCTGGAAGGAGGGGGCGGCGATCGAGCCCTTCCCCCCTCGCTGCCCCTTCTGGAGCCCGGCCCGGGCTGCACAGACCGTCCCTGCTGCCTGTCAGCCCCACCCGCCAGGGGCACCCTGGTCCACACACGCTCCTCTGGAAGAGGTGCGTTTTCCAGACCATCTGTGGTTTGTCTCTGAAGGTCCTGAGCCGTGAATGTTGTCACCGGCGCTCCCTCCCCGCTCACTCCACCCAGTCCCCGTGCGGCGGCCCTGGGGTCCCGTCTCTACAGCACCGGGAAGGCCCAGATGCCGCCATTAGAGAGTCATTCCTGCGGTGTGAATTCCTGCAGTGTGAATAAAGCTGTGTCCACCATTTAAAGGTGACGCCCTGTGGTTGGAGGGTGCCACTGGCCCCGGGCTGAGGGTCTCCACGTTTGCCTGGGAAGCAGCAGGAGCCCTGAATCTTGAAGGGAGAAGGGTGCCGGGACCGCCCGAAAACATTAGCTGAGCCCGACAAAGCCACTGCCCCCTGCCAGCTCCCTGAACTGGCGTCCCCGGCGCGGCCCTCTGGGGACCCCCAGGCCCAGCCTCCTTCCGCGCCGGACCCCCCAGGCTGCACGGCAAAGCCACGGGGCGCAGAGTTTCTTTGTGATTTGGGGAGACCCCTCCCTTCTCCTCCAACGGAGCAATGATTCCCTTCTACGGTGCAGTCAGCAACGGGGCGCAACACAGACCAAGTGCCACCTCTGTGCGGGGCATGTTCTAGAAGCATGGTGTAACGGCGGACAAGACTTCCTCCGGAGGAAAAGAGCCATTAACCTCCGTGCCCCGTGGAAGGGCCCACGCGCAGTCCGGCAGGCGGGCGAGCCGTGCGGAAGAGGGGCGCCAGCGGGGAGCAGAGCGGGGGTCAGGGAGACCTCGCGGGAAAGTGCCGGTCGAGCCAACACTCGAAGAGGTGACGTTGTCCCGAGCAAGAGTGCCCCATGGGGGCGACCACCAGCGCAGAGATCCTAGGCCAGGCACGCCGGGTGCTCGCGAGAGGCCGGGAGGGACGAGGGGGCAGCGGGCAGGGGCAGAGTTTCTTTCCCATGAGGGCTAAGCCGGTGTTTCTGACCCTCACGTGGCCAGGCCCTGGGCCCGGGCAGACGCCATCACAGTGGACACGGCTGTCCTCGGCTTCCAGGTGGCCCAGCCTCTCAGACGCTCCCCTGGACGCCCGGATGCCAGGATGTAAGGAGCACGCCGTGGGGAGGCCGCGTGCGGATGTCCCCGCAGATCTCCGGACGTGTGAGGGGGAGAGGACAGACAGATGGCCGGCCGAAGAGACGCAGAGAGCCCCCCCCCCCCCCCCCCCCAACTCAGGGCAGCCGGGACCAGATGTCCCCGGTGGCGTCGAGCCCCGTCATCAGGCAGCTGCGTTACAAAACTAGTAATCCACGAAACAAAGAGTTACAGCGAAACAAGAAGAATCCGGGTCATACCAGCCAGGTTAGTTTGGGCGAGGAAAGGAGTGGGATCCGGGGCCCAGGCGGGTGCCGCTGGGAGAGGAGACGCGGTGGGGGCGGCCCCACGTTCGGCTGTGCCCCGCTTCCTCCTGTCGCCCTCCCGGCTGCCCGGCCAGACTTGCGTCCTGGATGGAGCCCTCTGCTGCCCCTCCTGCTGCCCTCACTTCTCTCGGTGTAAGTGTGGTGCACGTCTCGCCCCGCTTGGCACTGTCTCCCCGGGGACTCGGCTGACGGCACGCTAACGTCCCCGTCCGTAAGATAAGGGGCTGTCCTCCCCAGAGCTGATGCACTCGTGGCATCCGTGACGGGCGGTGTGCGTGTCCCCAGAGTTCCTGCACTGGAGCCCCAACCCCCAGAGCGCCGACGCGGGGAGGTGGGCCTTTGGGAGCCGGTTACGGGAGCCCGCGCGGACAGAGGGGGCCCTCTCGCTGTCGGCAGCCGCTGCGTGGGGAAGACAGAAGGTGGGTCTGAAAGCCCGTGGCCGTGCCCGGAGGCCGCCACGCTGGCGCCGAGCTGAACCTCCCGCCCCAGCACTGAGAAGAGAATGCGCCCCGGCTGAGCCCTGGGGCTGGTCCCCCCGGACGGAGCGGAGACGGCACCTCCGGGCTCCGCCGCTGCCCCGCGTCTCCTGCATCTCAGCGGCCACGGCCCTAATCGGGGGGCTGCCGGCGGGTGGAGCGCTGCCGGCGCGGGCGCCCCCTTCCAGCGCGAGGACAGAAGATGGGGGTGTCCCATGTCGAGCGGAAAGAGGCGGGAATTGAAACACTCCTTGAGGAAGGGGACCAGGGTCGGGGGTGTGTGTGGAGTGCGTGTGGTGTGGGTCGAGCGTGCTGCGTGCGTGTGTGTCCTGCGTGCTGTGCGTCGAGGGTGCGTGGTGAGTGTGCGGTGTGCTGCCCGGGTCGCGTCCGTCGCCCCCGCCGCACACATCTGTGTTCCGTATCTGCGGCCCTGCCGTTCCTTTTCCGTGGCCCCGTGTGTTCTGTGGGCGCAGCCAGCCGTGCCTCCGGGGTCCGTCCCCTGTGCTCCCCGTCGCCGGGCACCCTTCCGTCCACGGGTGGAGCCCGGCGCCTGTAAGTCCTCGCCCGCTGAGGGCGGCTGGGCCCCCGGGGGGCCGCCGCGAAGGGTGCCCGTGTGAGTGTTCATGGCGGGGAGCATGGGGTTCCCGTCCGTGGGGCGGGGGCCCGAGGCAGCGGCCGCGGGCCGTAGGCAAGAGCGCGCTCCGTTTGCCGAGCGCCCCAAGTCCTCCGGGGAGTCGCTCGCTCGCTCTCAGCACCCCTCCAGCAGCCCGTGAGCGATCCTCGGCCGGCCGGCCATCCTGGTCGCCGCGCGCTGCCGTGGCACCGTGGTTTGCACTCGCGGTGCCCGGTGGCTGCTGGTGGCGAGCACTTCTCACGCCCGGCCGCCATCGGTGCGCTCTCTTTGGTGACACGACTCTTTGTGCCTTGGCCTGTTTTCTACCAGGATTGTTTTTGTCTTGGTTTAACTGTCAGGTTTCAGGGGTCTTTATAATGCACGTCGTCTGTCAGATGGTGGTTTGCAAATATTTTCTCCCAGTCTGTGGCTTGTCTTCTTAGCCTCTCGACAGGTCTTTAGGAGAGAACAACTCGAATTTTGGTGAGACACAGTTTGTCAGTTTTTCCCTTGATGGGTCATGCGCTTGGTGTCGAGCCTGAGAGCTGTCTTCCTGGCCCTCGGCCCCGAGGAGTCCCTTCTACGTTTTGTCCTGAAAGTTTTAGAGGTTTGTTTGACATTTGAGTCCATGATCCCTTTTGAGCTAACTTTCTGCATAAGGTGTGAACCTGGGGTTCACGTCCCCTCACACACCCGATTGCTCCGTCCGTTTGGGGATGGTGTGGGTCTGTTTCTGGGTTCTGTCTTCCTTCCCGGGATCTGCAGGTCGAGCCCCCCGCTGGCCCCCGCTGCCAGTGCTGCTGTAAGTCTCGGAATCCCCTCGAGTAATTTCTCCCACTGCATCTTTTCCAAAATCGCTGTAGCTGCCCAGGCCCCGTGTCTTCCCCCGTAGACTGTACCATAAAGCTGTCTAAGCCCCCAGGGAGCCGCGCGGGGTGCGGATGGGAGTCGCGCTAAACCCGTGGATCGACTTGGGAAGAACTGGAAACTTGGAAACTGTGTTGGGGGTCCAGAGCGGCGCGTATTCGCTGCATGTCCTGGGCTCCTCCTGCCCACTATTAAGGCAAAACCCTTCTGGGGACACTGCCCGCCGCCCTGTGAACTGCGCGGCTTCCCGCCCTGGGGTCTTATGTGAGGGCCAGTGCTGCCCCCCTCGGATCCTCCAGGGCGGCTCTTTGCCCTGAGGGGCCTCACCCCTGCAGGGGTCCAGGCTCTCACCTGGGCTCCCAGCTCCGCTTCCGCAGGCCGGCTGGGTCCCCACCTCGTTGCCTGGGGTTGAATGTGTGGCCCGTTTCCTATACTTCCCCGCCTTTTGCTTGTTTGGTGAGAGGGGGACTCTGGTTCCTGTTACTCCGCCTTGGCTGAGCACGGGCGTCCTGGTGCCTGACTGCTCACAGCTTCTCTGGGAGGGGAGCAGTCAGGGCAGGGACCCAGCCTCCGCTCTCGCTGCATTTTGTACCCGTAACAATGATGCCATTCACACGAAACCTGCGCTGCTCGCCAAGAGAGTGACTTGTGATCACGAGATATGCCTTGGGGCCCCGCTTAATTTTAATCGGAAGGGAAAGCGTCAAACCGAGGCTGAAAAGCAACTCCAGCTGCCAAGAAGGCTTTTTACCTGGAGGAGGAACAAACAGAACCCAGGGAGGCGACAGAGAAGAAGTGTGTCTGTGTTCAGGTGGGTGGGGACACCTCCCACGTGGCCGTGGTGTCGTGTGCTCACTGTGACGGGTTGTCCAGGCTGAGCTCAGCCCGCTACCTTCCGCCCCCCTGCACGACGCCGTCCTCCCCTGGAACCGGCACGGAGACCCGGCCAGGCTCACGCCGCGGCCTCGCCAAGGTCAGGCTGCCTCTCAAGGACGTCACTCTCCGTCTCGCCCCGAGTGACACACACCCAGAAACCCACAGGGAGCCGTCGGCACACCTAGCTCTATGCCCCGAAAATGAAGAATGAATTTCTGTGAATTCTGTTTTCATGGACTAAACCTGAAGACATTCTAACCAAGTCCACCTTAATTTGGAAAATAAAATGATTGGACATGATGACGTTTCACTGATTCAGGTTCACTTTGCAACTTTTTAGTGAGAAAGGAGTTTGCCAAGCAATTGAATCCCTCAAAACAAGTTGTAAGTGCTAGTCTTACAGAGCAGTTTTAAGGACTTTAGGAACACTCATTGTTTGCGTGCAAATTAGGCTAATTATGAGACTTCTTTCCTATTCACTGAAGTGGGCCCAGCAGGACTTCAACTTGAAAATATACTATTAGCAATTAGTCCCTGTAACTACATATACTTGAGAGGAATAAAGCATTTTTTTAAAAGTATGCCCCCTAACCCAAAATTTTCACCAATTTAGACGTCACTTAATCTAGGTAATAATTGCACACGGCTCCTGTACATAATTCAACTGCAGTTTTCCAAGTGTTTTTCAGCTGTGTTGTTCCTCGTTTGACCTCAAAGCCATCCTGTGAGGAAGACAAGGCAAATCAAAATCCCCATCTATAGTTGCAGTAACGGAGGTGGGGTGGGGGCATCGCAGTGACTTGTAGGGCCACAGGGCTTTCTCATTTTGTGCTCATGCTTTGACGAGAGATAACCTGACATTCATTCAGTGATTCATCCACCCATCCATCCATCCACCTATCCATCCATCCATCCATCATCCTTCCGTCACCCATCCATCATCCATTCACCCATACGTTTATCCATTTATCCATCCATCCATCCAACCATCCATCCACCCATCCATGCATCCATTCATATATCCACCCACCTACTCACCCATCCGTCCATTTATCTATCCATCATCCATCCATCATCCATCCATCCATCCTTCCATCCACCCACCCACCCATTTATCCATTTTCCACCCATTCACCCATCCATCCATTTATCTATCCACTTACCCATCCATCCATCTATCCATCCACCCACCCACCCATTCATCCATTTATCTGTCCACTTATCCATCCATCCACCTACCTATCCATCCATCTATCCATCCACCCTCCGCCCACCCATCCATCCATTTATCTATCCACTTATCTATCCATCCATCCATCTATCCATCCACCCACCCATCCATCCGTCCATTTATCTATCCATCATCCATCCATCCATCCACCCACCCACCCATTTATCCCATTTTTCCACCCATTCACCCATCCATCTATTTATCTATCCACTTACCCATCCATCCATCTATCCATCCATCCATCCATTCATCCATCCATTTATCCACCCACCTACTCACCCTCCTATCCATTTATCTATCCACTTATCCATCCATCCACCCACCTATCCATCCATTTATCCATCCACCCTCCACCCACCCATCCATCCATTTGTCTATCCACTTATCTATCCATCCATCCATCTATCCATCCACCCACCCATCCATCCATCCATTTATCTATCCACTTATCCATCCATCCATCCATCCATCCACCCACCCATCCATCCATTTATCTATCCACTTATCTATCCATCCACCCACCCATCCATCCATCCACTTATCTATCCACTTATCCATCCATCTATCCATCCATCCATCCACCCACCCACCCACCCACCCATCTATCCATTTATCTATCCATCCATCCATCCATCCATCCACCCACCCACCCATCCATCCATTTATCTATCCACTTATCCATCCATCCATCCATCCATCCATCCATTTACCCATCCATCCATCCATCCATCCATCCATCCATCCACTCATCCATCCATTTATCCACTCATCCACCCATTCATTCCCTTACCCACTCACCCACCCATGTATCTATCCATTTATCCATTCTTCTATCCATCCATCCATCGTCCATCCATCCATCCATCCACCCACCCATCCATCCATTTATCCACTCATCCATCCATCCACTCATCATGCATCCACCCCTTCACCCATCCCTGCCTCCATCCATTCCCACTGAATTAACATATTTTGCACATTTCCTCACTTACATCCCACCACACAGCTGATGTTGGGAGTCTGTCATCATTGTACAGCAGCGTGTGCCAGCCGAGCAAGGGTCACTGGCTCACAGTGTCGGCAGGCAGGCCCTGAGAGCAGCTCCACCGATGTAATTAATTCAGGCTGTGACTAAGGCACAGTCAGTTCACAGAGACAGCACTGACCATCTGGCATAGGAGCTGAGTGGTGGAGGGGGAGGGACCCAGGACAGCCTGCGGTGACAGATCTGGGTTCAGCTGTCTCAGGAACCCTGCCTTCCTTTCCCTGTCCCTGTAGGCTGCCCGCAGCCCTAGCCACAGGGGCCCCTAAGGTTTGCTCTGCCCCCTCCGTGTCTCACCCCCTCTCGGGCTCCATGACTGTTCTCTGCTGGGAGTCCGGGGCCCCTCCTTCTGCCCATCCAGTGGCACCTAGGTTTAGGTTTCCTTGTGTCTTTTGGGGGTAGTTTCCAGGCAGATATGAATCTCAGCCGAGGGCCGCTGGTCCCGCAAGTCTGGCTCTTTCTGCCCCTCGTGTCCTCTCGTCGGGCGCCCTTGGCTGGGCCGCCTTCCGCTCCTGGGTGCTGGTGACAGGTGGCCTGCTCTTCCCCTTGGCTTGGATTTCCTAGTTGCTCCCGAGCCAGCTGCCCTTCCTGGGGCTTCCGTGAAGCCGGAGGCCCAGACGGTGGGGCCCTCGTGAGAGGGGTGGCCTTTGGGGCAACTCCATCACACTGCACACGGGGGCATGGGCGCCAGGCTGGGGTGGGGGGGCAGCATGGGAAGGGGGCCCTGAGAAGCCGCTGAGGAGAGGGAAGTCCCACAGTAGACAGTACCCCGGGCTTGGGAGCCTGAGTTACCAGCTGTGGCACTTTGTCTTCCAAGTTCTCCGTACTTCCACACTTGTCATTCACGACCCACAAACACAGAAGCTATGTTTGTGCGGGGGCCCCAAACCTGACACACGGAGGTGACGTGGGCGCCAGCCCTGTCCTGGAGTGGGGCTGGCCCTTCTGTGGGGCTTGGGCGGTCTTCTGAGTAGAGACTTGGGGAGCCGTCCTCACACCCTGCCACCTGGCCCGTATCCCGGTCACTTCGCCGCCTCCAGACCCCCGAGGCCTGTGACGCCCCGAGTCAGATCTGCCCCAAACTCATCTCCTGGGGCCGGGCTTGGGGGTGGGCTGCGGGGTGCCCGGTGGGCCCCGTCCCTGACAGACCCTCCCCGCAGCCCATACCCAGCCCCACCAGGCCCTCCTCAAGAAGGCCCCTGGTAAACCGGTGCCATGCTGACACCTGTCTCACAGGCCAGGGAGTCCAGACCCTCGCTTAGTCCCCAGGCTGTGGCCGGCTGGCCCCGAGCAGCTGCAAACCCATCGGTCCCCACGGGCCCTTCCTCCTCCTCGGGGAGCCGGGTGGGAGCCCAGCCAGCCTGAGCCGGGAGGTCGGCCGCCTGCCCCCCCCAACTTTGGGATGGGGCACGTGGAAGGACCAGCCTGATGACCAGCGCAGAGAGGGCTCTCGGGCCAGGGGGTCGGGACAAGCAGCAGTGTGGAGGACGGGCCACGTCCTGCACGGGGCGGCGGCCCGCACCTTGGCTCCTCTGCCCGTGAGGTCGCGGCCCCATCCCCGCGGTCTCTCCTGTGAAGGGGGAGGGCAGGAGGGCGCTCTGCAAGTTGCCCTGTGACATAGTCGAGCAGGAGGCTCTAACCCTTCTGACTTCAGCCCTGCAACCTCTCCCCCTCCTGCTCACCTCCTTGTGGCTCCTGGAGAGGCAGGCCGGGCTCTGCTCCTCCCCAGTGCCCCCAGCAAAGGAGTCCGCCGCCCTGCCGCGGAGGAGAGACAGAGCCTTTTCTCTCCAGCTCGTTCTCTTGTCCCCGGCCGTGGAGGAGAGACAGAGCCTTTTCTCTCTAGCTCGTTCTCTTGTCCCCGGTCTGCTCAGGCCGTCTCCCCATATGGCAGTCCGTCTTCGCCAGACTTCAGCCTCCCTGCCCCGGGGACCGAGCGGGGTTAGCTTTCCGGGTGATTCACAGAGGCAGGAGCAGCCTCGCCGAGCCTGCAAACCTGAACTGTGCTCGGCTCTTTCTGTAGAATGAAAAACGGCCGCGGTCTCATCTCTGAGCTGCGAAAGGCCATGCGTGTCTTCGGGGTGTGGGGCTTGTAGATAGGGTAATAGGGCAGCAGGAGTGAAGGTGGCGGTCCAGGGACACGTTCCGGGAAAACCCTCCAACCTAACAGTTTTAGACTCCTTTGACCAGGAAACCCATTGACCAGACTGTTTCCCGGTTACTCCATCAACGAGACGTTTCTGGATGATGTTTTGATGTCTTGGGATGAAACCCCAGGCCGCCTCTTCTGTGAGGAGGCGCGGGGTCTGCTGCCTGGAGGGCCGGAGCACTGGCCGCACGGACTGGCTGGGCGAGGGCGGTCGCGGTCCCCGCGTCACAGAGTAACTCTCAACGCGCCGGTCGGGGGACCCGGGGGCACCTGGCTCCAGAGAGCTGGCCGAGGACATGCCCGGAAGAGAGGGAAGCCGGGAGTCAGGTTTGGACCCCGAAGCAAGAGGCACCCCGGCTGGGGACGACGGGCGGCCGCGGGTGGCAAGCTGAGCCGGTGTCGGAGGGCGTCCTCGTCAGAAGCACCTGTGTTTGTGCGGAGAGCCTCTTGGCTCCAAGAGAAAAGTCTGGTTTTGTTCAGCCTGCGGGACCCCTTCGTCGATAAAGAGGTCGTCGCCCGCGGCTGGGAGCCCGGCTCGCTCGCCCAAGGCCTGGAGCTGGACGAGGCTGACCACACGTGGGGGTTTAGCGGCCCCCAAGATACGACCGAGCGGACAGAACGGCCCCGCCGGGCGTCCCTGCTCAAACCTGAGTCCCCGCTGGGGTCTGCGCGCGGGGGAGGGCCGGGGTGGGGAGGTGTCACCACAAAAGCAAGGGTGCAGCGGCCCCCGGCCTGGGGAGCACCCCGAGAGGTGGGGACACGTGGGACTGGTGGGGACTGGAGCCCGGCCCAGGACACTCTCCCCTGCTCACAGACGGGCGGCCAGCGTGGAACAGGTTGCCCGTGGGTGGGGAGTGTCAGCCGTAAGTCAGGGACAGGTGACTCGGGACACATCCTTCCTCTGCCTCGGTCGGCCGAGCTTTGAAGCCCCTCCTGGAATTGTGGATAGGAAGCAGTGCCGTGCTTATGGGCCGTGACAGCACAACCACTTTTCTTTCTCCCATTTCAAAGCCACACCCTTTCTGTAGCCCTTTATCTTAGCCAGCTTGACGCTCCCCCGGGCTCCGCCAGCCCCGTCGCCGTCCAGTGGGCCCCACACCCACGTCCTATGCCTCCACAGGGACGCGTTTCTGTTAGAGGGTGCTGCTTTCCCCGCCGTCCGAGTGCCCCCTTCCCTCTGTGCCGTGGAAGAAAAACTCACCATTTCGGGGCCACGCGTTGCCCCCAGTGACCTCCGGTGACTGCCAGTACGCGGCACGCCAGAGTTCTGTGCCAGGGACTCACCTGGTGGAGACGGGGGCAGCAGCGGTCAGGGCCAAAGCCAGAGCCACCCGAAGCCGTTGGCGGAGAAAGGGGAGGCTGGGGCCGGGGCGCCGCGGGCCATGCGGCGGGAGCTGGGTGCGAGGACAGACCCCTGCCCCGCGGAGTCCTGGGCCTGGGGCTCGACAAAAGCACGTCGACAGCAAGCGCTTGGCTGCCGTTGATGGCCAGGTGTTGATCGGACGGTGACGTCCTCCCCGGGACGCTCTTCCCCGGCGTGCCCTGACTAGACCCGTCAGTGCGCGCTTTGTTCCTAACAAGGGTGCGTTGTCTCCCATCTTTCGTCTCGGTGGGTGAGCGGTCTTGTTTTAGCACTAAGGCTGTGGTTTGCGGAGCAAACTCACCCTCGATTGCAGCAGAGGGCTTGGGCCGAGATACGATCTGTGTTGTGAGCCCCCTGCGGAGAGATCTCAGCCTAGCGTCAGACGTAAGCTTAGAAAATTGAAGCCCTCAGAGCCCACTGTGGAACCTGTCAACACTTTAACGAAAGCCCCCAGGAGCTCCTCAGCAACTGTGGTGACCGTAGATTTAAGGATTCAAAGACGGAAGGCTCTCCCTCTCTCGCGCTCTCGGCCGCCCCTCGACCTCCTCACGAGCTGCCACGTGGGGAGTCAGGGGCCGGGTTTCTCAGGATGGCCCTCTGGGGACAGACGTCCACCCACTTGGCCGTAAGCTGGGGAGAGAAGGCCCGGGAAGGGTGAGCGGCGTCCGAGGTCACGCGGCCAAGACCGGAGTCTTCCGTGAGGGAGCCGGGGCCTGTGGCCGTCTGCCCGAGGTGGCACCGGCGGTGCCCCCCACGCCTCTGCGGCGAGCCCTGCTAGCCCCTCCCCTCGTGCGCGTCCCCAGGAAGCGCTGGCCGGTTGCACACCGCGTCCTCGTTTACTGCCTCTCCCTCGGGAATGAGGGGCCGGGAGCCGCACGCGTCCGCTCGCTGCCTCGGCCGGCAGGTGCCCCGCAGACACCAGCCGAGGAACCAGGGAGTGGGTGGGGTCGGGGAAGCCCCGGGCTGGGACAGCCTCCCTCCAGCAGCCCCGCCTGGGAGCCCGTCTTTGGTTTTGGCACAAGGGACATAGACGAATCGGTGTACGTTCAGCCGAAAGGCCGGTGTCTCCGCTTCCGCGTCCATGAAAGGAGAGCTGGTCTGCGGGCTCCCTCACTGCCCTCCGCTCGGTCATTCTCAGGAGGGGCTTCCAGCCCTCGGGGTCGTCCTCTCAGGCCCGCCCCCTCAGTGCTGCCCCCCTCAGACCCCTCCGGACGAGGGCCACCCCCAGCTGCCGGAGGGGGAGGTGGGGGCGGGTTGGATCATCACCCCTCTTGCGCTCAGGCCCATCCTCGTGGCCGATGGAGCCCAAGGCCAAAGGAAACCCGCGGGGGAGGAAACGGCGGGGGTCCGCCGTTGGCTGTACTCCCTCTGGGCTTAGGAGCGAGAAGCAAGCCGACCCTCCCGGGAGCTCCAGCCCGGCCCCCGCCGGGCCCTCCACGAGCCGTGGGCAGCCCGCTCTGTGACGGGTGTGATCCCGTGCGCGTCAGCCGCCAACGACCGCACCCGGCCGCAGGGCCCGGTGTCCCGCCGCCGAAGCGGGGACCCCGGGGAAGCAGTGCCGTCGCGGCCTCAGGGCAGCGGCACCCAGGCAGCCAGAGGCCGCTCGGCGCCCCGACCGCAGAGCCAGCTGGAGCGCCCCCAGAAGCGTGCATGGGCGCCGGGCCAGCCCCGGCGGCCAGCTGCAGTTTCATTTAGCCAGTGGAACAGTCTGGGCTCCTGCGGGAAGGTGGCTCTGCTCCAGCCTCGGAGGGTCCCTGCGTCTGGCGGCTTCTGTCCTGACTTCCCTTCCTGCAATCACAAGCCAGTCAACTCGGCTAAAACCACTAAAGAAACAGTTACTCCGAGGAGTGCACGGCCTCCCCGGCGTCTGCGCAGAACGCGTTCCGGGCACCGTGCTCGCTCCTGGGGAGGAACAAGGGCCTCTCAACCTCCCTCGGGGCAGCTAGGTCACGGTGGCCCCTCTGCTGTCATGGGAGCACCGACGCGGCCTCACCAAGTGGTGGCAGTTTTGTTGTGCTCGGCAGTGGTGACGACAGACCTGGGTCTTGCTGGCTTCGCCCGGGTTGGCCGCACCTGCCTCAGGAGTCACCCTTAAGGGGGCTCCTCCACGGCCCTGGTGCTGTCCACACGGACTGGCACGGCTGAGGGCCCGCTAGGGGCCCTGTGGCTCCAGGGAGCGATTATGCTTGGTACCTCGGGCGAGAGAGGACTCCAAAATGTCCTGCAAAGTGTCGCCCCGGGAATTTTCGTATGCACCATCTCCCAAACGCTGAAGCGGGATGTAGGCCTGTGTAGACGAGTGCTTTGCTGCCCACGCAGGCCCAGTAGTCCAAGCACCTGCCCGTCTCCCGGCCTCCAGACGAAGCCGGTAGCGGCTGGAAGGCATCATCCCTCCGTAAGGGGGCACACGTCCAGAGGGAAGACTGAACACACGGTTGCAAACTGCATAACGGCCCCAGGGGCCCACACGCCCAGCCAGGACCCGGAAGCCTGAGCCGACGGACCTCGCTGACGGCTGTGGGGAAGAAGGGTTTCCCCTGACAGCAACATGGGGACGAAAGGCACCAGGACGTGGGGCGCCAGCACCCCCGCTGTGTCTGCACAAAAATGACGGTGAGACTGGGGAGGAGAGGCCCCACGCGCAGGCCCCGGGGGTCTCGGGAGGAAGAAGCAAGTTGGGACATCTTAATGAGAGCTCGGTGTGCATGGGACCCGGGCACAGAGTCCTCATGGCGGCCGACGCCCGCGCAGATAGGCCACGTGGGCGCGGAGATGGGACGCTGGGCACTGAGTAACCGGGGTCGTGGTACCCTCTGTGACCCTGGGGTCCTCCCTCCAGCCCGGGGGCCCCGGCAGGCGTCCCGGAGCCGAACACCCGCCCGGACTGGGGGAAGGGCACCGTTCTCACCTGTGTTCCAGTCCTGCTCTACCGCTGCTTGTCACGTGAACGTCTTGCCTCCCCTTCCAGCACCTCCTGTTGGGACCTGCCCGGGAACTTGGGCAAATTAGTTCCAATTAGCAGGATTGCAGTCCCCGTGGCTCCCGTCTTCGCCCACACCCAACTGCCGCGCTGGGCTGTGAAGGGCAGTAGGGAAAAGACGGCAAGAAGGAGGGCTTGCTGGAGGCCGTGTGAATGTCCTGGGGCGGCGCATCGACGTCCCCACCCTGGGCGGCTTCGGCAACAGATATTCATCATCCCACACTCCGGAGGCCAGCCGTGGGGGTCAGGCGTGCACAGGGCTGTTCCTCCCGAGGCTGCAAGGGAGAGTCTGGCCCAGGCCTCGCCCCGGCTTCCAGTGCCTGAGATCTTTGGGGCGCCCCCATCTGTGTCGTCACATGGTCACCTCCCTTGCCGGACGGGGACCCATCTTAACTAAGCACATCTGCGACAGCCCCGTCTCCAAACAGGGGTCCGTTCGGGGGCCCTGGGGTGGGACTCCAGCACATGCATACCGGGGGGATGTGGCTGGACCCTGACAGGGGTGAGGCCGGCCTGCTGGGCTCACCACCCCCCACCCCCACCCCCGGCTGACGGCCGGTCGGTCGCGCGCAGCCTCCTGGCAGGCCCTCCCACCTCTGCCTCCCTGGCAGGGTTGGCCATGTGTGGCGGGTTTCGCTCCTTCTTCTCCTGCCCGGGGACCCCACCGGCCGCCAGTGCGCAAGCCAGTGCCTCCTGGGTCCGGCCCTTCCTGCCTCTCCTCCCGTTGTCTCCTTGCTGCTATCAACGGCTTCTCACAACGAGGCAGACTGAAGCCAGTTTACGCAGAAGACAGACGCGAGTTTATTGCGCAGCACGGTCGCTCTAACATCCTCGTCGGAGCTGAGGAAGGTGAGTAGGGAGGCAGGACTTCTCCAGGAAATTACGGAAACACACGCTGGCCTGCTGCCGCCTCAGGTGCGGCCCCCCCCCCCCCCGCCGCCCGGGGCAGGAGCGCGTGGAGGCACCGCCCGGTCACTCGCACTGGGGCGAGGGAGCGATTCTCTGCACTCGCCCCCTGACCGTGCAGCCCCCCGGCCCCGTGGGTGGGAGCCAGCCTGTCCCCGGCCGTCCCGCGTGCCTCGCCGGGAGATGTGGCCCAGCGCATCCAGCGTGCCGGTCCGCTCTCTCAGCCCGGCTCACCTCCCAGGCGCACGGGACAGGCTTCCCTGGAGAAGCCCAGCATCGGCCCCCCGAGGCCCGAAGATAACGTGACTGCTGCCCCGGGGGCTGCCGGGGCTCCCGCCGCCAGGAGTCCGGCCGCCCCAGACGGCGAGGGTCCGCGGCTGCGCGTCCGGACGGTCGCATCCCCCGCGCCTGGGGCCCCCCCGCGCTGCGCTGCCCCTGCCCCAGAGCTGCCCCGGGCACCGCACCACAGATCACGCGGCTCGGAGAGCGGCGCCCATGACTCAGTCGGGGAGGAACGTGCTCTCTGGCACTCGAGGCCGACGAGCCAGACTTGGCAACCCAGCTGGAAGCCCTGTCTGCACACGTGTGCATCCGGGCCAGGCCACTCGCGCTCCGGCTTGTGTCCGAGGGGAGCGGCCAGGGCGGGGCCGGCGAGGGGAAGGGGCCGCAGGGGTGGGAAGCCCTGACCCCCAAGGGCTCGTGGAGGTTTACCGGCGACACCCGGGAAGTGGGAGCGAGACGTGGAGATTCTGGGTGGATTTTGCCAGGAGCCGTGTAGGCTTTTGTCTTGTGAACCTGAAGTTAGTACAGCGAGTGCTAGGCCTGCCACACCGTTGGCGGGGCCGAGTGTCAGCGGGCCACACCCGGGGAGACACCTTCGGCCTGGGTGACGCGCGTGGGGGGCGGAGCCTCCTGAATCACCCAGTCTGCGCCCCGCACCTGCCCAGCCCTGGGGCACGGGCCCCGGAGCCACCCAGCCCGACCCGGGCTCCCCGTGGGGGTGCAGAGAGCACGCGGGGCGGCCAGCACTGGGCTCGGCCGTCCGTGACCAGGGCTCGACGTCCGATCAAACAGCCGGTCGGTGCTCTTGCGCGCTGACTCAATAGCCTGACTAGAACGTGTGTGAACAGCTGTATGAGGAGCCGACCTGGAAAACAGACGGTAGGACAGAGGCCTGCCCCCCGCAGCACACGCCCCCGGGGGCCCCGGGCTCCGCCCTGTGTGGCTGCTGCCGTGTGCCCGGCGACCACGGTGCTCTGTGCGAGCTGGGGGTCAGGCGTCGCCCCCATCACTCATCACTACGAGGCCTGACGTCCTCAGCTCTGTGCAGGTCTGCCCCTAAACAGGACGCGAGTCAGGGGTCGTTCACCCCAGGCCCCCTCTTGTCCCTGTCCGTCCGCGGCCGGCGCCCCGTTCCCATTGCCACGGACTCAGTGCCGCACCCAGACCGCCCTGAACCCGTCACTCCAGGAGCCACCGCCCCTAGTCAGACACACAGACTGACCGCGGACTTCAAGCCTCAGCCAGCGGCCAGGGGGCCGTCAGGACTGTGCGGGCTGCCTGACGTCTGGCTCTGAGGTTAGCTCTGTTCCAGGGGCGCCACAGAGATGCCCACACCCCGCTGGCCGCTGATTCACTTAGAGGAGTCTCCAGATTGTATTAGATTTCCTTCTGCAAACGCACGGCATGAGCTGCCTCCTGGCCTCGCGAGGGAGGCGGGCCCGCCGGGCGAGGGGAGTCGCCACCATGGTCAGGATGATGGAAACCAGAGCGGGCCCGTTTCTTGCCTAGCCCCCGGTAACTGGTTTCACGTGTCTGCAGTTTGGCTCCAAGAGCCCAGGAAAGAGCCGACTGCGCCCAAAAGCAGCGCGCGGCCACATTTACCTTCTGAGCCCCTGGTGGCCGGCCGGGTGGGCCCCGAGGCACCAGACACTTGGGAAGTGACGGGTGGCCTCAGAGGCCGGCCCACAGCCGCCCGTACAAGGGCCTGACGTGTGGTGGGGCTCCGCCGAGGCGCCCCCCCCCCACCGGAACTACAGCCCCGCGGTGCTGACCCGACCCTTCGCCAGGCGCTCCGAGACACCCCCCAACTCAAGTGCCGCTTCAGCCACACCCTGCGTATCGCCCTAAACGCTGCGTAGTAGACGAAAGCCCACCTCAGAACACTCGGTGTTCACGCGGACCCTGGCTCAGTCTCCTGATTTAGTCCCAGCTCCAGCCGCCAGCGCCTTGGAAGTTGCCCGAGATGGGACTGCGGCAGGGGCGGGGCCTGCCTCCCGCCCACTCCCCACCCTGCGCAAGTGTCTTTCCCTCTCCCCACCCGCTCCTCCCCCTCCTCCTCCCTCCTTCCCCTGCTTCTCTCCTCCTCCTCCTCCCTCCCCCTCCTCCTTCTTCCTCCTCCCCTGCTCCTTCCCTCTCCCTCCTCCCTCCCCCTCTTCCTTCTTCCTTCTCCCTCCTCCCCGTGCTCCTCCCCTCCTCCTCCTCCCTCCCCCTCCTCCTTCTTCCTTCTCTCTCCTCCCCCTGCTCCTCCTCTTCCCCTCCTCCCCTCCTCCTCCTTCTTCCTTCTCCCTCCTCCCCCTGCTCCTTCCCTCACCCTCCTCCCTCTTCCTCCTCCATCCTCCCCCTGCTCCTCCTCTTCCCCTCCCCTCTTCCCTCTTCCTCCTCCCTCCTCCCCCTGCTCCTCCCCTTCTCCTCCTCCCCTCCCCCTCCCTCCTCCCCTGCTCCTTCCCTCTCCCTCCTCCCTCCCCCTCCTCCTCCCTCCTCCCCTGCTCCTTCCCTCTCCCTCCTCCCTCCCCCTCCTCCTCCTCCCTCCCCCTCCTGCTTCTTCCTTCTCTCTCCTCCCCCTGCTCCTCCTCTTCCCCTCCTCCCCTCCTCTTCCTTCTTCCTTCTCCCTCCTCCCCCTGCTCCTTCCCTCCCCCTCCTCCCTCTTCCTCCTCCATCCTCCCCCTGCTCCTCCTCCTCCCTCCCCCTCCTGCTTCTTCCTCCTCCCTCCTCCCCCTGCTCCTCCTCTTCCCCCCCCCCCCCTCCTCCTTCTTCCTTCTCCCCCTCCCCCCTCCTCCCCCTGCTCCTCCTCTTCCCCTCCCCCTTCTCCCTCTTCCTCCTCCCTCTCCTTCTGCTCCTCCTCTTCCCCTCCTCCTCCCTCTTCCTCCTCCCTCCTCCCCCTGCTCCTCCCCTTCTCCTCCTCCCTCCCCCTATTCCTTCTTCCTTCTTCCTATTCTTCCTGCTCCCTCCTCCCCCTCTTCCCTCTTCCTTCTTCCTCCTCCCCTGCTCCTCCTCTCCCCCTCCTCTCCTCCCCCTCTTCATTCTTCCTTCTCCCTACTCCCCCTGCTCCTCCCTCCTCCCTCCTCCCCTGTTCCTCCCCTCCCCCTCCTCCTTCTTCCTTCTCCCTTCCCCTCCTCCTTCTCCCTCCTCCTTCTCTTCCCACCTCTCCCTCTCCCCTCTCCCCTTCTCCCCATCTTTCTCCTCCCCCTCCCTTCCCCCTCCTCCACCCCTTCTCACTCCTCCTCTTCCTTTATTGCTGCAAAGCCATATTGCTTCAGCGGCTTA
>NC_044313.2:87207878-87252839 GCF_007474595.2 Lynx canadensis | reverse complement strand
GATCTGGCGTATTAGCTGGGGTGGGAAGGCAAGGTGCACGGCGGGAGGGGGGGGCAGGCTTAGCTCGCTTCTCCTTAGGTGATCCACTTCAGGAGGGGCCCTGTGGCAGCCGGAGGGAGTCAGATCCGCTGCCGGAGGTTTGGCTCCGCAGAAGCACAGAGTTGGGTGTTTGCGCGGAGCGAGCAATTTCCCTGGCCGGAACCGGTTCCCTTTGGGATTTTGGCTGGGGGATGGGCGGGGGAGATGGCGCTGGCAAGCGCCTTTGTTCCCCGCCAAACTGAGCTCTGTCGTCCGGGGGCTCCGCAGCTCACCCTCCCTTTGTCCTCCAGCCTTCCCGCTTTCCGAGCAGAGCTGTTAACTTATGACCTCCCAGACGCTAAGTCGCGCTTGCTGTCGGAACACAGTCCGTCAGGCCCCTCCGCTTTTGCAAGCCGGACTCAGGGGCTCTGCTTGGCCGGCGAGCCGCCCCTCCGCCCCGGCTCCCTCCCGCCAGTCCGTGGAGCGCGCACCGCCTCGCCGCCCTTCCTACCCTCTTCCTTGGGCCTCTCGTCTGCACTTGGGTCCGGTGACTCCGTTCTGCTAATCCTCTGCCGGTTTTCTGGGTTATTTAGGCAGGTGTAGGTGGAATCTAAGTGATCAGCAGGACGCGCGGTGAGCCCAGCGTCCTCCTACGCCGCCATCTTCCTGCGCCCTCCCCCAGTCTCTTCTTGACCCTGAAGTCAGGTGGGCTCTTTCCAGCACCACCTGCTTTGAATTGCATTAGCGTCTTATATTCTCTATTCTCTTTAACATCTAACCTGATTGCTTTGCAGCATGACACCTGTTTCTGGACTGCATTCATCACACAGGGACACATCACTGTGTGTTTTTAGGTCCCTGGCCACACAGACTTTACAATAACCTATGTTGCTAAAGTGCAAAGTCTCCCAATGGTTGAGCTGTGAGTACTTCTGTGGGATTGCCAAACAGGAAAGTGATATCGGACAGAAATATAGAAATATCTCAATTCACTTGAAAGACAGTCTGTCAGATGTGGTTCCTGCATGTGGTCACGTTCTCCTATCCCCTAGAAATGAGGAGGTCACATATTTAGAAACACCTGTGAGTAGAAAATGTCATAAAGAAACATTGAATCTTCATGACAGCACATTCTTCTGTCCTATTTTCCTTCATTTATTCTAAATATCTGAGTGGCAAACATTAGATTTTATTCGACTACTGCTGAGGTAGAAGCATAAAGAGAAACTAAATAGAAATATTCTTGGAATAAGTGAGTCAGTCACAATAAATCATTAGGCTTTTTGTTTGTTTTGTTTTTATTTCTTTTGTTTGTTTTCAGCCCTCTTTGTAATATGTCCACAATGATGTCTCCAGTTTTGCTTTGGTTTTTAGCATCGCTTTGTTTATTTGGGGACTTTTATCATTCCATACAAATTTTAGGATCTTTTGTTCTGTGAAAGATGGTGGTGGTCTCTTGATACGGATTGCGCTAACGTGTCGATTGCTTGGGGTAGTATAGACCTTTTAACCATTTTGTACTCCAAACCATGGGCATGGAGAGGTTTCCCATTTCTTCGTGTCCTCTTGCATTTCGTTCATGAGATTTCAGAGCACAGATTTTATACCTCTCCGTTAGGGTAATTTCTATGTAACTGACAAAGTATCTTTGGTGCAACTGGCAATAGCTTAAAGCTCTCCCATCACGTTTGCTCTAAAAATGAGAGACAAATATTCTAGGAGAAATCATGTCAGCACTTCCTGTCCATTTGAGTTCACCTTGCTATCCTAATTCCCACATATGCACTGGCACACACACACACACACACACACACACACTGAACGGTGTGTTCAAGAGAGACTGGACACTGGGCAATAACAAGACAGAAGGAAGAAACAGGTGAGCGAGAGCTCTGCCATGGGGCAGCAGCATCCATTGTCACAGCTGCATGCACAAAGGCCCAAAGATGGGCAAGAGATTCTTTTTTCAAATTTTTTTTTCAACGTTTTTATTTGTTTTTGGGACAGAGCGAGACAGAGCATGAACGGGGGAGGGGCAGAGAGAGAGGGAGACACAGAATCGGAAACAGGCTCCAGGCTCCGAGCCATCAGCCCAGAGCCTGACACGGGGCTCGAACTCACGGACCGCGAGATCGTGACCTGGCTAAAGTCGGATGCTTAACCGACTGCGCCGCCCAGGCGCCCCAAATGGGCAAGAGATTCTTCATGTTTGTAGGTTTCTGCTGCACCCAGGACCATCCTTGACCCAGCCTCCAGAGGAAAGGACTAGGGTCCTACAGTCTGCCTCTCTGGGCACCTGGAATTATGATGAACTAACTCCCAGTATTTTCACAATAGCTAAAGAAGAAAAGGCCTTGGTGTTCTCCCATAATCAGTTGTGTTGCCAGTGGGTTTCTCCTGAGTTCCGTAAAATCATAAAGTGTCAACTGGCCTTGGTTCTCGATCAATGCCTCACTGTGTTCTGAGAGACTAGAGAAGGACTTGATACTTGCTGAAGCCTTTAGAGCCTAGAGAGGTTTGGGGACTTGGGGCGGTGAGGGGTGGGGATAGGGAAGGGCATGTCAGAGCCCTGTACACTGACTCCAGAGCCCAAGTCCAGTAACAGTCCGGGGTCCCCGGGCTCTTCATTGGGAAACAGGGGGTTCATTTTGCTGGCCGACGGAAGGATGCCTCACGAGTCACGAGTATACACTGGGGATGGACAAAGGGGAACGACAGAAACCTGAGATCCATAGCACAGCTCTTGGGCGTGTAGCTTATGAGCTTTACTCAGGGACCTTCGAGGGCCACGTTAGCTTAGGTTTAGGTCCGATCAGGTTAACCTGGGGTCAGGGCGCTGATTCTGTTTGGTGGTCTTCATGCCTGTGGCTGCAGTCCTAGCCCCGGGCACCAGGGAACAGGCAGCCTCCTGTGTCCGTGGTGCACACTGAGACTTGCTGGAGGAACGGAACAAGGGAAAGTTCGTGCAGAGGTCATTCTGGAATCCCCCTGCCTCAGATACAACAGGAATCTCCCATGAGTAGCAGTTATCTCCAGAGTAAGCCCGTTAAATCTAGACAGAGGGCTCCACAGTCCTTCAATTTCTTCATTCAGTAACTGCTCCAAGCACGCACTTTGTGCTAGGAGATCTGGCGGGCCTAACTGAAAGGCTGGCAATGACAAAGCGGTCCCTGCCTGCCAGGTCTCCACAGTCCGGTGGGGAGATGAACGAAGGCATGAAAGACAAGATTTGTCCCAATAAAAAGGGAAGGGGTTCAAGGACTGTAATAGTGAAAAAAACAAGGGTGCTGTGAGGACAGGCTGGGGAGTCACTGGAGGTGACATCTGCTGGGGCCAGAATGACAAGAGGGAACCGCCCTGCCCGTGTCTGCAACGTGTCAGGAGAAGATATTGCTGTGGCCAAGAATAGGAGACAGAATCGAGTTTGTCCAGACACATCAGAAAGGTGGATAATGTGGCTGTGGGATCCTGGGAGGGGAGAGGCAGAGAGGAGCCAGAGCATAGACCAGAGGCCGGGACCTGGTAGACTGTTAGCTTTCCATTCCTCTCTGACAGAATTGTCTAGATAGTTAGAACCTTAAAACTACAAATATTGAATAGCTCACAATTTTTGTAGGAGAGGAATCCAGTCACAGCATAGCTGTGTGACCCTGCCTCAAAGTAAGTCTCTATGAAGCCAGGGTTGTGGCCTCAGTGGAGACTCAAAAGGGTGATACTTTCCTTCCAAGCTCACTCACACAGACAGTGTCAGAACTCAGTTGCAACTGAGAGCCTATTTCAATCTTTTGACTTGGAAACTTGCTTCTTACTCTCCTATATCATGTTCTCATATGGTATTCCCTGACTGAAGTGTTTGATTCCCCATTTCCAGGGTTAGCGGAGAGACAGAGGGAGCAAATGAGGACAGAGAGCAGAGAGAGAGAGGGAAAAGGGAAGGAGAGAGAGAGAGAGAGAGAGAGAGAGAGAGAGATACAGAGAGATACAAAGAGATACAGAGAGATACAGAGAGATACAGAGAGAGAGAGAAAGAGGAGTAGACAGACAGAGAGAGATGGAACAAACACGGGACAAAGCAAGTAAGAAGTAAGTGACAGAATTTCTGTCCTGAAATCTGGAAACTGACCTCTGCTCACTAACAGCTTGGTGGTTTCACAAGGAGTGACGTTTCCTGACTGGACACAGATCACTGTCTGTGTCCCCGGGGGATGTCCAGGAGAGTGTGTTCAGCAGGCTCACCCAGAACTGAGAACAGTGGCTACATTTTGGAAATGGCAGGAAGTGGTAAACATCCAGCCTCACTCGTCATTAGAAAAGTGAACATAGGACGATGACTTTGGTGTAATTTCTCATCCACAAAACTAGCAAAAATAACTCATCACACTCCTGAAACTAGACCCCTTGTTGTGCATTAGAGATCAGGGCACTCATTTTTCAGTAGCGGGAGGGGCCTCGACTCTCATACTGGAGGGGGATTGTTGCCATGATTTCAGTTGCCAGCACCTTTGATTCCGGTGGGGAGGGGTCTGATTCTGGAGAGCAAAGACAGTGACTAGGGATTTGCACAGACTTTCATGTAGGCATGTGTCATCTCTGCTTTTTCTCTAAGAGCCCTGAATGGGACACCTCCTTCTCAGACAGAGAGGATCCGATTCCTCTGGCTATAGGACCACGATACGGCATCTAGAATGACGGTGCCAGAGAGAATGTCACACACTGTTGTCAAAACCATTTAATGGACCATGACCGAGGGAGTGGGCTGCTTAGATTTCTGTTTCTTATTTTAATTTAAATTTTAGTTAGTTAACATATAGGTTTCAGAAGTCGAATTCAGTGATTCATCGGTTACGTACAACACCCAGTGCTCATGACAAGTGCCCTCCTTAGTACCCACCACCCATCTAGCCCATCTCTCACCCACATCCCTCCATCAACTCTCCGTTTGTTCTTTATCATTAAAAGTCTACCTCTTTTCTAGGTCCACCTGGGTGGCTCAGTCGGTTGAGTGTCTGACTTCGGCTCAGGTCATGATCTCAATCTGTGAGTTTGAGCCCCGCGTCAGGCTCTGTGCTGACAGCTCAGAACCTGGAGCCTGCTTTGGATTCTGTATCTCCCTCCCTCTCTGCCCCTCCCCCGCTCATGCTCTGTCTCTCTCTGTCTCAGAAATAAATAAACATTAAAAAAAATTTGTTGAAGTCTACCTCTCTTCTCTTCCTCACCTTCTCATATGTTAAATTCCACATACTAGTGAAATTGTATCTTTGTCTTTCTCAGATGGACTCATTTAGCTTAGCACAACACATTCTAGTTCCATCCACAGAGTTGCAAATGGCAAGACTCCATGCTTTTTGATGGCTGAGTAATATTCTCATCAAGACAAAACCTTCTGCACAGTGCAGGAAACAATGAACAAAACTAAAAGCAGCCCACAGCATGGGAGAAGATATTTGCAAGACACATATCTGATAAAGGGTTAGGATCAAAATCTAGAAACACCTCATCAAACTCAGCACTCAAAACCAAACAGCCCAGTTATGAAATGGGCAGAAGGCACGAATAGACACTTTCCAAAGAAGACTTCCAGATGCCTAACAGACATATGGAAAGATGCTCAACATCACTGTGCATTAAGGAATGCAAAGCAAAACCATGATGAGAAGACCACCTCACACCTGCTAGAATGGCTCAAATGAACCACACAAGAAAGAACCGTTGTCGGTGAGATTTGGAGAAAGGGGAACACTCTTGCACTGCTGGTCACAATACAAATTGGTGCAGCCACCCTGTTATGACTTTTTAAAGAAGCAACGTCAGCAAGCGCTCCCCCTTCTATGGCTACTTGTTGTTCCCATTTATGTGTACTATTAAGGGCACTGGCAGCAGGTGAAGATTTTTCCCTATGAGGAGTAGGGTAACAAAAAATTGAAAACCAATGTAAATGGATATTTAAAGCTACGAAGTAGGGTTTACCCAGTTGAAATGAAAATAAGAATAAAAACAGAAACAAAACAGTTTGCCCAACAAAAAAGCCAAACTCACATTGTGATTCCACTCTCTGAAAATAATGCTTAAGGTAGAAAAACAGTGTAGGCTGTGATTGCCCTTGAATGCCAGGATTCTTATTTCCTTCATCAGCCTTATTTTGTCTATCCAAAGAACACAGAAAGCTACCGGCAAATGTAACCTGGTTTGGTTAAGCTGCTTCAAAATCTAAGGAAAGTCAATAAGGAAGAGGACCCAATGGAGGTTTCCAAAGAGAATGACTTGATTGTCACAGGAATAGAGGAGTCCTTGGAAAAACTAAAGAGGCCTAGCAGATTTCTGCCACAATGCTATAATTTGGTGAGACAAATTGCCAGATAGATACCCGATCCCCTCCAGTTTAAACCTACGTTCTAGGAATAAATACACAGGTGAGATGATAACACATCTTTTATTCAATATAAAAACACACTTTTCCAAAAGCTCTAATTCATTCCTTTCCAAGACCTTCGTGCCAAGTTTTTCTTTCGGAGGAAGTTTCCCTTGAAGTGCAGGTCTCTGCTCTCAATGACCCATGCTGTTGTCTCCCATCCCTACTAACCACATGGACCCCCTTTTCACCTCTGTCTTCCTCATTGGCAGTGATCTCCACATGGGCACAGATCACATTTTGTCCCGGTCACTAATGAAGATATAGTGCTGGACACAGAGGAAGGATGGGTGGCCTTTAAAGGAATTCATACAAAATGAACCTGTTATTTGACTTGCATCATGAGCGTCAAAACTACAGGCCCAGGATGGCATGCACGGAGTATTTCCCACTAACCTTCCATTGTTAAGCTGTCTTTGTCTCTCTGTAAGACATTGTCATCCTCATTCTTCTTCAATACCTGCACAACTACTGCTATTTCTGCACGGGAAAGAGAGGAGTCTCTATGCAATGTGACTTAGAGGACATTGTAACTTCTTCTAAGGTAGTTCTTTTTCTTAAATTTTTTTTCATGCTCATTCATCTTTGAGAGACAGAGAAAGACACAGCATGAGTAGGGAAGGGGCAGAGAGAGAGGGAGACCAGGCTCTGAGCTATCAGCACAAGGCCCGACAAAGGGCTCGAACTCACAGACAGCGAGATCATGATCTGAGCCCAAGTCGGACACTCAACTCACTGAGCCACCCACGTGCCCCCCCCAACGTAGTTCAGAACCCACAGCAGTCCTGGCAAGGGTGCCATAACTACAATCTCATGTAATTCACCTACTAAACGATTGGACAGGTACTCATTTCATTTTGTTTCTTTTTCAAATTGCATTTTTTGTTCTCTCTTTGATTTCAAAAGGTTAATACAAAGAGTTAAGTAGTTTCAGGGTCCAAATATTACCCAGTGTGCATTTTTGCAGGTACACATTTCAATCTCCTTCACGTGGTGCGAAAACTACCCCAGCAACCACCTTCCCTCTAGTACTATCAAACTATTATCATAGTAAGGTCTGTTACTTGATACTCTACTCGCTCTCACTCTCTCACTTTGTCTCTTCCTCACGATCTCGCTCTCTTATTTCCGGTGATTCTTTACTTCTAACCCGTGAATGATTACAATATTACATGGTACTTGTATATTTCTGACTGACATAATTCACTTAGTCCAATAATCGATAGTTTCAACAAACCATTACAAGTTGAAACTTTACACTCTATCACTGGGCTGAAAAGTACATATCTTACTGGCTGACCCAGGAAGGAAACACACCTCTGTCAAACCCATAAAAAAAAAAGAAGGCTGCTAATTTGGAACGAGGTTGCTGAAGAAGGGGCATAAGACCAGCCTTGCCTTCCAGCCCAGCAGATTCTCAGCCCCTCCTCCCCAGAAAGAGGGTTAGCGCAAACCAAAAACTGGCCATTCTCTCCTGTCTGCCCCACCTGGCTCAAAACCGAAGGGAAGCGCGATCGTCCCCAGAGAACCTCACCAGCCCAAGCCCAATACCTTAAATGGGTCTTGTGAATTGCCAGGGGCTCTGGGGATGAGGGCTGAGAGGCAGGGCAGAGGTAGAGGACCCAGGGAGCCCAGGACTGGGGCATAGTCCATATATGAGATCTCGCTGCGCCTCCCACCCCTCCTGGGTCCTTGTATAAACACGCCCCAACCCAAACCTCCAACATCGAACCCCTACCGAGAGCCCAGCCCCGCCCTCTCTTCCTCCTCCCTGCACCTGTGGGTGGTGTGTCAGGGAAATTGCAAACCTGGGGAGTGGCCTCCAGCCAGTATAGAGGGATTTGGCCTGATAAGGGGAGCGGGTAGCAGGGAGCATGCCCCTTCTGACTCGTGGTGGGGTGTGCCAGCCACGCCTGACAGGGCCAGACCAGGCCAGGCCACGTTGCTGGCGCGGGAGGGGCTGAGGGAGCAGTGGCTGGGGTGTGTCTGGCCCCAGGAGCCAAGCGCCTTGAGGAGAGAGGGACACAGGCAGGGAGGGGGGAGGGGCGGCGGGCGCAAAAGGAGAGGTGAAGAAGGCCAAAGGCAAAAGGCAAAAGCCTACAGCACCCGGTATTCCCAGGCCGTCTCCGATCCAGGTGCTAACCAGGCCCGACCCTGCTCAGCTTCCCAGAGAAGACGGGGTCAGGCGCGTTCAGGCTGCTATGGCCGAAGAGGCGAGCAGCTGCCGCTGGGCACTTCAAGAGCCTGCTCAACGCGTCCCAAGCCAAGCGGGTGCCCCGCTTCACCCGCACACGCGCCTGCCTGCCTGCCTGCCTGCCACCCTGCCTGCCTGCCGCCGCCCTCCGCCGCGGGCCCCGGGCTCCGGGCAGGTGGCAGAGGCCTCGCAAGAGGACCCTGGGAACGCGCTGTGGCGCAAGCCCCGGCGTTCTCCAATCCCGGGACTCTTGCAGGCTGCTCCCGGCTTGGCCCCACGCCCGCCTCTGCTTCCATCCCGAACCGCACCGCAAGGCACCTCGCAGCCCCGCATCACACCACGCTGGCCTGCTCACTGGGAAGTCAATGGACCGAGCTTGGGGCATTGGGCCGCTCGTGCCTTCCGGGACCGCCCCGCCGGGTTCTCAGCGCCTCCACCCCAGCCCTAGGGCGAGCGCAGCAGGCCACGGGGCCGTTCCCTCCCGTCTGCTGCCCCACCTGGTGCAAACCTACCCCGGAGCCCCCAGCGCCCCCAGAGACCAACACCAGCCCGAGCACGCTGCCCTAGCTTGGCCTCGTGAAATGCCACGGGCCCTGGGGATGAGGGCTCCAGGGAGCGAAGAGGTGCAGGACCAGGGAGCCCAGGCCTGTGATGGAGAACGAGTCTGGGGTCTCGCTACCCCTCCCGCCTGCCCAACCGCCTGCTCCTGGGTTCTTGTATCCACCCACCCAGCCCCCACCCTCCAGCCCCCAGGCGCCAGCTTCCGGTCCCGCCCACACCGCACCCCCACCCTCTGTGCAGGTGCGGATTTGGGTGGTGTGTCAGGAAAGGTGCAAAGCTGGGCTGTGGCTTCCAGTCTGTGCAGTGGGATTTGGCAGAGGTGGGGAGCGGGGAGCGTGCCCCTTGTGAAGTGCGATGGGGTGTAGGGGGGGGGGGGCTCTGGCGGGGTGGGGCGGGGCGGAGCCAGGCCCTGTCAGCCCGCTTTGCTGGCCCGGGAGGGGCTGAGGGAGCAGTGGCTGGGGTGTGTTTGGCCCCAGGAGCCATGCTCCCTGGGGAGACAGGGAAACAGGGAGGGAGGGGGGGGGGCCGGCGGGCGCCAAAGGAGAGGTCAAGGAGGCCAAGGCAAAAGGCAAAAGCCTACAGCACCCTGTGTTCCCAGGCGGTCTCCCATCCAAGTCCTAAGCAGGCCCGACCCTGCTTAGCTTCCGAGAGAATACGGGGTCGGGCGTGTTCAGGCTGCTATGGCCAAAGATGCCATGGGCTGCCGCTGTGTGCTTCAAGAGCCTGCTCCACAGGTCCCAAGCCCAGCGGGTGCCGCACTTCACCCATGCACCTGCTTGCCTGCCTTCCTGCCTGCCTGCCAGCCCCCCACCTGGCCATTCCCTCCCTTCTGCCCCAACTGGCTCAAAAGCCAACCGGAGCCCCAGCGTCCCCAGACAACATCACCGGACAAAGCCCGCTCACCTAGCTGGGTCTTGTGAATTGCCAGGGGCTCAGGGGTTGAGGGCTCCGAGGGAGGGAAGAGGCCCAGCACCCAGGCAGCCCAGGCCTGTGGCATAGATGGAGTGTGGTGTCTCTGTGTCCCTTCTGCCCCATTTTTGTCCTCGCGTCTATGCACCCCAGCCCCCACACTCCAACACAGGCCCCAGCCCCCACGCTCCAGCACCGTTCCCCAGGACCCCGCACCCGGGACCCCCAACTCCGGAAACCGGTCCCGCGTGCACTGTGCACTCCGTGCGGGTGTAGGTGGTGTGTCAGGGAAGGTGCAAAGCTGGGGTGTGTTTTCAGGCCCGTGCAGTGGGATTTGGCCGGGTGTGGGGAGCGGGGAGCGTGCCCCTTGTGAAGTGCGGTGGGGAGTGCAGGCCCCTGGGGGGGTGGGGAGGGTCAGGGCGGAGACAGGCCCTGCCAGGCCACTTTGCTGGCCCCAGAGGGACTGAGGGAACAGTGGCTGGGGTGTGTTTGGCCCCAGGAGCCATGCTCCCTGGGGAGACAGGGACACAGGGAGGAGGCGGAGGGGCTGCGGGCGCCAAAGGAGAGGTCAAGGAGGCCAAGGCAAAAAGCAAAAGTCTACAGCACCCTGTGTTCCAAGGCGGTCTCCCATCCAAGTCCTAAGCAGGCCCGACCCTGCTTAGCTTCCGAGAGAAGACGGGGTCGGGTGAGTTCAGGCTGGTATGGCGAAAGACACCAGGGGCTGTCGCTGTGTGCTTCAAGAGCCTGCTCCACGCGTCCCAAGCCCAGCGGGTGCCGTGCTTCACCCATGCACCTACTTGCCTGCCTGCGTGCCTGCCTGCTTTAGTCCCAGCGCCCTTGTCATTGAAGGGTCCATGTGGGAAAGGAGCCGAGACTCTGCTGGATCATTCCTGGTGGCAGCGTGCTTTCCAGCGATGACACTTCCATGCCGCCTCCCTCGCCCTCCGTCTGCTTCCTGGCTCTGACTCAAAGCCTGGAGCCTGCTTCAGATTCTGTCTCTCCCTTCCTGCTCTGCCCCTCACCCGATTGTATTATGTCTCTCTCAAAAAACAAATAAATCTTAAAGAAAAGATAAACGGAGAGAGCAGTGTCAGGGAAGCAGCACAAGTCCTGAATCAGGCAGGGGTCAGTTTAAAATGCATGTGCCTCTAGAAATAGATATATTCCAATTACCTAACACATCAGTGTACAATTAAAAACTCCCTCCTACTTCTAAAGGAAGGCTAGAGACCAAAAGAACACACAACAGCTAGGACAAACAAGAAACTAATAATACGGTACGTGTAAACTAACCTATCAGTCATTAAATGTGCACGAATGCTGCAAGGAAAAGGTTGACTCTCAAATTCATTAGAAGGAAACTAAGCATACGCTGGTCACAAAGGTACACCTTCAAACGTAAGATCACAGACAGGTGGAAGTAAAAGATCCCCAGGCAAACCCTACCGAACAGTAAACTGATGTGGCCACTGGGACCCTCCAAGAAAGTAACCTCTATAGCAAAAAGCTCTACTAGAGACCAAGAGGAACATTTCGCGATGGAACTTCCATCTACCAAGAGAACAAGACTTCTAAACTTTCATATACCTAATAACACAATCTCAAAATACAGAAAAATTGACAAACATAGAAAAGGAAAAAGAGCCACATCCATAAGCACGATGGGAGACTTGACGATACATCTCTCAGTATCTGACAGAACTGACGACAACAGAAAACTCAAGGCAGTGGGACGGGGCTGTCCAATATGCGGTCACGTGCTCTATTGCAAGTACTTGAAACACGGCTCCTCAAAGTGCGACGTGTGGAAAGTATAAAATGCACACCACATTTTAAAGACAATGTGATAAAAGAGAATGCAAAATCATTCATTAGTTTTTCTCACGCTGGCTGTACACTGAAATGATATTTTGGATATACCTGTTAGTAATATTAGTAAACTCATTCTCGCCTATTCCTTACTTGGTTTAAAGTGGTTACTAAAATCTGAATTCTGTCATTAACAAACTTCATCTAACGTATAAATACAGAATACTGCATTCCCCCCAATACACATTATTTGCACGTGCCCAAGGAACAGTTCATGAAAACGAATATATGCCAGGCCATTAGGAAAGTGAACTCATCTGAAAGGACTGAAATACTGCAGGGCATATTTAGGGATTGCATTAGATTCACAGTTCAATTCCCCCAACAATTCATCACGCCCACAGTGATGGGATGAAGACAGGGAGACTTCCGGTGATGACCAGTCCTGGGCGACTGAGAGAGCACCATCACCCCTGCCACCACAGGAGGACAGGTAGAAGCAGGCTGTCGATGAACCAGGAAGCTGACTCTCACCTGACCCTGAATCTGCAGATGCCTTGATCTTGAGAACTTCCCAGTCTCCTCAACTGTAGGAAAGAAGTTTCTGTTTCTTATTAGGCAGCCAGTCTATGCTATTTTGTTACAACCACCCCAAAACACTGAGACAGATACCTTCATGGAATTAAGCTAGAAATCCGCACAAAGAGAACGAGAAAATCCCCCGAAACATCAAGATGTGTTATGCTCCTAACATTGTGATGAATTAAGAAAAAGATGCCACAATGAAAGTTAGGAAATAGTTTCACATAAAAGATAATAAACATTTGGCTTATCAAAACTTGTGAGATCAGTAAAGGCGTGCTTAAAAGGAGACTCATAGCTTTAGAATACATATATCATAAGATAGCTCAGTTGCTTGGTGACCAACTCTTGATTTTGGCTCAGGGTATGATCCCACGGCCACAAGATCGATCCCCAGCCTGGCTCCACACTGAGTGAGGAGCCTGCTCGAGATTCTCTCTCTCTCTCTCTCTCTCTCTCTCTCTCTCTCTCTGTCTCTCTCTCTCTCTCTCTCTCCCCCTCTCCGTCTGACCCTCTGCCCTGCTCATGCTCTCATTCTAAAATGAATCAACACACTAAGAAGCAAATAAATACAATACACAAACTGGAAAGGAACAAAGGCTAAAAATCAAATGAAGGATTTAGTTCAAGAACTACAAGATGGGACAGCAAACAATCACCAAGTACATGGAAAACAAAAGGGCAGAAGTCAGTGCTGCAGGAAACAAATAGTAAATGACAGAAATTAAAAAAAAAAAGCCCAAGTTGGTTCTATGAAAAAGAAACAAAGCACAAAGTACCAATATCAAGAAGTTCTAAAGCAAATATCACATCAGATGCTGCAGATAGGAGGGATATTAGAAACCAGTTGACACTTACTCCTTGGAAAATTTGGGAGGTCTGAGCAAATTCCTCGAAAACAAAATGCCTCATCTAAATAGACACAAGAAGATATGGGAAATCAGAAAAATCCTATTTCCACTTAAGAAAGGAATCTGCAATGAAAACCCTTCTCACAAGGAAAACCCTACACCAGCTGTTGGCCTAGCACCTCTTCCCAAAAGAAAAGAACACACACAAAAACTCTTCTGGGAAAGCACAAGGAGTGCTTCTTCCTACGTTGTTTTAGGAGGCCAGCACGACCTGTAACCCAAACCTCAGCAAGGACAGCACAAGAGGGTGCGAGGGAACACCCACCTCTCTCTTGAATACACATGCAAGGATCCAAAGCACACTATTCACAAATGCAATCCAGTGAAAAGAGAATGCATAGACATCAGGTTTGGATTATTCTAGAAGGGCAAAAGTTGTTTTAAGTTAAACCACAACATTGAAACAAATCACTTGTCCCCAAAATGCACAAAACACATTTCAGAAAATTTAGTATTATTATTTCTTTGATGAGTGTTGAAAAATCAGAGCAAACTAAAAATAGAGGAAAATTTTCACGTTTTGATCCAACTATCTACCAGTAATGCCACGGAAAGTGTCATATGTAGTGGTAAAATACTGAACCCTTTGGGGCACCTGAGTGGCTTCTAGTCGGTGAAGCGTCTGACTCTTGATTTCAGCTCAGGCCATGATCTCACGGTTCATGAGTTCAAGCCTCGCATCAGACTCTGTGCTGACAGGGCGGAGTCTGCTTGGGATCCACTCGCTTTCCCATCTCTCACTCCCCTTCCCATGCATGCTCTCTAAATCAATAAAGAAAGAAAGAAACTTAAAAAACATTAAGTATAGAAAACATTATGAAACCCTTCTCTCTCGTATCTGGAAGGAGACAAGGACACCTACTCTCACCACTTCCATTCAACACAGTACTGGAGGCCCTAGCCAATCCAAGGCAAGAAACATACAAATGGTTATACTATTGGATAGAAACAAAAGAAACTTACCACAAGGCAACACAGAGAATGTAAGGCAGACATACACAAGAATGTGAAAACCTCTGCATTCACAGATGTATTCCACACACATAGAAAGAACTCATTCAAATCAACAAAAACCAAAACACACAACCTAATCACAAAGTGGCTTCCAAAAGGCAATTATTTCACAAAAGAAACACGTAAGTGGCCAAGACACACACAGGGGCGGGTCCCACGAATACACCATCCCTCCCAGCACCCGAGCCCCAGCAACCAGCTAACACACGAGAAGAGGCAATACCAGGCATCAGCCAGCCCTGAGCTCCCGCACGCCGTTGCTCGTGGGGAACAGACACGTGCCACCACTCACGCCCTGCTCCTCCACGGCAACCCAATACGGTGCATGTGGATCTGCAGGCAGCCTCTGCACAAACCGGAGCACCCACAGGAGAAAGAATAAACCGTGCTGTGCTCACACACTGGGCCTTCGACAGCAGGGGAGGACCAGCGCAGCCACGCAAGGAAAGCAGGTGCATTGCGCACACACAGCGCTCAAGGCTTGGCTCAACATGAAGCGAAGAACAAGCCAAAGCCAGCGCTGGTGAAAGTCAAGACCGTGGTTACCTTTGGGGGACGTTCGGTGGGAGTCAGTAGGAGGTAGGAAGCACGGTAAGGTTCCATTTCTTCATCCAGGTGGTGGTTCCAAGAATGGGTTCGCTGAGTGAAAGATATGGAAGATCAGCTGAAAGTAGTGGCCTAGGATGTTCCAAACGTCCACCGCGTGCCACCCAAAAATGCAGCTCTGTGCGGGCCCCTAACCCCCAAGAGAAGCAAGGAAGCCCCACCCATCTGAGTGCGGAATCAGGAAAGAGCATTCAGACACCCCAGGAGCTACCGCCACACCCTCCTCGCCTCCAGCTGTTCATCTGGGGGAGTCCACATCACCTTCCTGAACATAATTGGCCACAAGACACTGAATGCAGAAGCGGCTGGAAGAATAAAGATCTTGCACTAAGCCAATGCCAATGCCAATGCCATGCTTCTACACAGTGTTGTTCTGAAAATGTATGTATTTTTGGCATGAAAGGTATCAAAAATATGTACTAATTTCTTGTCTTTAAGTGAATTCATCACATCTGAGATGCTCGGATTTGGTTTGGTTTCCTTAATGTTTGTTTTTGAGAGAGATACACGGGGCACGTGTGGGGAGGGGAAGAGGGAGAGGGACACAGAGATTCTGAGACAAGTCCAGGCTGGCAGCTGGCAGCACAGAGCCCCACATGGGGCTCTAAACCATCAACTGTGAGATCACCACCTGAGCCAGAGTCAGACCCTTAACACAGAGAGCCACCCAGGCGCCCGCTTCAATTCTCGGTTTAACCTCACCACAGAAGAGATCAAGAGACACAACCCCCACACTCGAAGGCTCTCTGGGGCCCTCAAAACTCCCCTGATGTCCAAGTGTCCCGACACCACCGAGTCTGAGAAACACTGACCCAGGGAACAAAGGACACTCTCCCCTTCTTCTCGTCAACTTCCCAATTTCTGTAGGGTTTCCCCAGCTCACCAGACTCTCTAGGGCCTGGCCCACAGGACGCAAGGGCCTAAGGCGGCCTTTGTTCGTGGCAGCCGCCTCGGGGAACAGAACGTGTGCGGCCTGTGCGGGGTCAGGGGACGGACAAGGCGGGAAGGTCTCCGACAGCCTCTGCGAGGGCGGGCGGCACACTCCTTACACGACAGCCGCGGCTGAGGCGGGCACCCGGAGAACCTCCCAGAAGCCACTACCGGCAGGGAGAAGGGCCCTTACCGCCTGCCGAGCGGTTAAGCCAGCACTGCCACGGGAGGCGCCCCCACACACACCCCGCCGCCACAGAGCGGCCACCACGACTCACGGGAGCCTGCGGGCGTCCACACGGACAGGCCGGCCTTCCGCCCGAGGGTGGCCAAATGCTGTCCCCCAAGTGAGCAGAACCAGGGCGCCCCGAGTCTCCCGGCCTCCCACGGCTGGCACTGGGGCCTCTGCGGGAGTCCGAGCGGCGCTGGGTCCACCAGAACTCACCTGCCTCGATCCGGACGGTCTTCCGAGAAACAGGGGCCCCAGGACGACATCCTCGTAGGTGGAAGACTTCTAGCAAGGGAGAAGCCGGATGCTCAGAAGAGCACCTCCCTCGCCCTCCACAGCGCATGCGGGCTCCTACCGCCGGCAAGAGCCGCCGGCCTCCCACCCACCTCTCCGCCTGGCAAATGCGCTGTGGCGCCAGCACCAACGGAACCTACTGCGTCAGGGCGGAAAGACCACCGGGTGGGACGCTGCACCCGCAGAGACTCCTCAACACGCACCCGCCCGGACGCACTGGGGTACAACGTCAGAGGCGAACCCGATCTCAGCTGCGGACCTTGGGCGATGGACACACATTAGCACAGGTTTGGGGCTGTGACAAAGGCCTCGCCCTGGTGGGGGGTTTGGATACCTGCTCAGGGGAGAGGCTGTGCCTCAGTAAGGGCAGGTATGTGTGTGAAATCTCTGGAGGATCCTCTCACGTTTGCTAAAACTGCTCTAGAAAAGTAGCCAAGAAGCCAAAACCACCCCCAAAAATATGCATGGGCGGGCCTCTGTGCAATCATAACCCAAGTCTGTGCTCTTTCCAAGCCCCTCCCCCACCCCCCTCCTCGGCCACCGACGGGGGCTCGGGAGCCTGTAAGAGCCCCAATGACGCTGATGGGCCACCTTTGGGCCCGCTTCGGGACACCCTGGGCTACGTTGGAGCCGCGCTGCTCCTGATTGTCCATGTTTCCCAAAGCGCGAGACCCCCCACCCCTTGTCGCTTTTGGAGGACACACTGTGTCCCAGCAAAGCAGCAGTGCTGACTGCCCACCCACAGGCACACTCTGATCCGTGTGAGGTGGCTTCTCAGTGTGGTTTTGATTTGTAGTCCCCTGATGAGGAGTCACCTTGAGCATCTTTTCTTTTTTCTTGTATTCAATATAATTTATTGTCAAATTGGTTTCCATTCAACACCCAGTGCTCATCCCCACAGGTGCCCTCCTCAATGGCCATCACCCACTTTCCCCTCTCCCCCACCCCCCATCAACCCTCAGTTTGTCCTCAGTATTTAAGAGTCTCTTCTGGTATGCCTCCTTCCCTGTCTATAACTTTTTTTCCCCTTTCCCCTCCCCTCTGGTCTCCTGTGAAGTTTCTCAGGATCCACATATGAATGAAAACATATGGTATCTGTCTTTCTCTGCCTGACTTATTTCACTTGGCAGAACACCCTGCAGTTCCTTCCACGTTGCTACAAATGGCCGGATTTCATCTTTTCTCATTGCCAAGTAGTATTCCATTGTATATAGAAACCTCATCTTCTTTATCCATTTGTCCATTGACGGGCATTTAGGCTCTTTCCATCATGTGGCTATTGTTGAAAACGCTGCTATAAACATTGGGGTACGAGTGCCCTGTGCATCAGCACTCCTGAATCCCCTGAATTCTAGCAGTGCTATTGCTGCGTCCTAGGGTAGATCTATGTTTAATGTGGTGAGGAACCTCCACACTGTTTCCAGAGTGGCTGCACCAGTTTTTCTTCCCATCAACAATGCAAGAGGGTTCCTGTTTCTCCTATCCTCTTCAGCATCTATTTTGTCCTGATTTGTTCATTTCCGCCACTCTGACCGATGTGAAGTGGAATCTCAGTGTGGTTTAGATTTGTATTTCTCTGATGAGGAGTGACACTGAGTATCTTGTCATATGTCTCTTGGTCTCTGGATGTCTTCTTTCGAAAAGTACCTATTCATGTCTTGAAGCAATAAACACCCTTTGTTTTGCTTCAACCAATTGAATGATGAAGTTTCTCTCACAACCAAGACGGTCTGACTGACACAGCTGAGAAAGTTTTGGCTGAGGGGACAGAGATGGAAGGAAATTCTGGGCATGGCCTGCCTTCGGGGAGCTTACGTTCTAGTTGGAGAAGCATACCAAAACCAAGCAAACCAAAAAATAAAATGGAAACTATGGAAGGTTGCAGGGAGTACCACGAGGTGAAGGAAGGAAGAGCTGAGATAAAGAATCCTGGAGCACTGCTGTATTTACTCGGGACAGCATGGTAGACAGAACGCGGGTGCCTAAGGTGACCACCTTCTGATCCCCAAAACCTAGGACTATGTTACGTGACATGGCAAAAAAGGGAGCTCTGCAGACATAAATCAGTTCAGCTTTTCAAGATGTGTGGAGCATGCTGAGGTAGCCAAGTGGGCCCAGTGGCATCAGAAAGGGCCTCAAAAGATGGAAAAGCCGGAGTTGCTGCAGACTCAGTGGGATTTAAGGATGCTACAAGGCCAGATCTGAAGATGGAACGTAAGCAGCCACTAGAAAATGTTCACAGATTCTACCCTGGAGCCTCCAGAAGGGACCGCCCCCTGCCGACACCTTGATGTCAACCCCGGTGAGACCCGTCTCTGACTTGTAACACCCAGAACAGTAGGGGAACGCATCACATTGTTTAAGCCACCGAGTCTGTGGCGCTTTGTTACAGTGGCAACAGGAAACTCAGACAGATGGTCAGCACTGGCCTCTCTGACGGGCATTCATACCAAGGGCGGAAGCATGACGAGAAGAGGGCCACACCAAGGTGGCAAGACGACCACGCGGAAAACCCTGGGATCGGAAACAGGCCAACACGTTCTGAGAACAGCACGAAGACCGTGGAGGCTGGAGTGTATACTGCTTAGCCTTGAGGTTCAGAGAAGAATTTAAAGCCCTTTAAATATTCAACGCGACCCAACTTGGGGGGGAAACAAAGCAGTCTTTAATGATTTCCTTGATTTTAAACTCGTTGAGGGCTAGGACCAGAGATCATCCATATATTAATAATAACTAGCACAAAGAATTCCACAAAGTGCAATTTTCCTTCGTAATTCCTACTTATATGCCTATTTAGATTCCTAACATGCATTCCAGATCTTCAGAATGTGTCTTATTCTCCTATATTCTGTCCTGCTGCACCCAGCAGTATATTCATGTGCCTGACCCGTAATAGGCACTAAATAAATATTTGTGGGGTAAATATGCCCGGGTTTTTGGTTTGAAAATATACCCCCTGATGCTATATATCCCCCTATGACCTGTTCTCCCAAGTCACCCTAGAAATAATTTGAATGTTTTGGTTTGGTTGGAAGAGGAAGGCGACGGACCCAAAGGCCACTGGCACTACCTGTCTGAAAGGAAGCTCAGGGCGGGGGGTGCAATGGAAGAGGAAGGACTAGTGATCTGTTCAGAAAGTATTATCAAGATATCAAGCGAGCTAGAGGTCACCAATAATGGCAACTGCCTCATGCTGGGAAGAAAATATTTTTTTTTTGGAGGGGGGCTGTCCCCCACACCACTCAAGCTGCTGAGCAAGCAAAAAATCGCAATATGAATAAACTCTGCGGGCACGAGAAGTCTGGGGCTCCCTTTTAAATCAGTTCCTAGAAGGCGAGAAACCAGTATATCATAGTGAGACAATCATTTATAATGGGACCATTATTAGGAGCCAAGATATAAAAATTGTACATGAAACAGCCTTATAAGCAGATTCAGTGCGTGGCTGATTAACCTCCCTGTCCCACCGGGGGCCTGGGTGGCTCAGGGGAGTGGTAATGAGATGTGGAAGTCATTCGCCTCGAGGTCACAGGTTTAAAGCTGGACATGTGAGACGGGCCTAATTGCTACTCCTGGGTGACTGGGCACAGAACAGAGGGGCACGTGCTGCCTTGTGGGCTTGGAGACGCAGAGACCAGGGTTCGAGTCCCTGTGCTGTCCCTGAATTGGCTGTGGGGTCACAGATGCTCCCGTGGCCTAGGTCCCGCAGCGTATACGATTTTGTTAAGGTTGATTCCTTTCTTTTTTTGTTGCGAGGTAAATGCGAATACGCTTGGCACGTGGTAAGTATTTGACAGAGGGGGACTACTGCTGTTCTCTAAAGAATACATTTCCTTTTGCATCCTTAGCCATTGCAAGGGCTAGAGTAGCCATGAACATTACAAGTTCAAGCACCACCGAAACTTCTCGGGTCTGGATAGCTGTACAGAGCTCGTCTGCCATTTCCAGGGAACAAAGAAGAGGCCCTTACCTTCGGTTATCTGCTTTGGGTTACCAGGGGCAGGGATAATACCAGCGTTAATAGTCACCAAGAGCCTACTATGTATCAGGCAAATTTTTATACATTTTGTCTCCATTCACTAATTTAATCCTTGCAGAATCCCCACGCGGTAGGTACCGTAATATTACTGTTACAAGCAGTAATCCCACGGGTTTATGCCTAGTAGGATGAAAGGCATTACGTGTACCCAGGCGGTAGGATTCCATAATTTATTTAACTACTGGACTGGGTCCCGAACAAGGGCTGGGAACAATCAGGAAAGATGCTTTGCCTGCGTATCTGTGATGAATGTGCCTCACGCCCAGGGTTCCCCAATGATGCATCCTGACAGGGAGCCAGGATCACCAGCAGCAAAAGAAACGGTGGTCAATGTGGGAGCTCTCCATGGACCCACGAGCAGGTGTCTTTGCTGGCAGAAGCCCATGGTGACAACGTGGGGGCTTAGTATGCCCAAGCATCTTATCCATCAGGTGGGTCATGGCGGCAGGAGCATCACAGAAACAAATGAGTTGGGCACTGCTGGCCCAGGCAGCACTGAATTTGACCTGGTGCACACGGGAGGTGCTCCACAAAGGTGACAGATGTCACCAAGACTGAAACACAAGTGGGGAGCCCAGAGAGTGAGGGAGGAGCAATGAGAGGGACTTTAAGCAAAAAAAAAAAAAAAAAAAAAAAAAAAAAAAAAAAAGAAAGAAAGGCAATGGGAAGTGGCAGAAAGAGGAGGTTGGAAACCCAATCCCTGGGTTCAAATCCCACCTGTGATGTCTTCCTCCTTTTCTCTTTCCCCATACCTCCTCCCCACTGCCCCCTTCCAACCTGCCTCCTGGTCCTGGAGATAAGGGCAAATGCTTTCCGACAACATAGGAGAAGAGGTATTTGGTAATATCCCTGGATTAGGAATTCCAATTTGGGTATATGAAAAAGTGCTGTGTGTTTAAGTTTCTTGTTAAATGGAGAGAAACTGCATTATCTGGGGGGCAGGGGGTCTGCCACGAAGGTATGTCCCACCTAATCCAACACAGTACTTAAGTGTTAACTCTCCCGTAAATTGGTTGTTGTTTTTCCTCCTTACCACCCCCCCCAGCCCCCCGCCCCAGCCCTGCACTTTCCAAGGACCCGAGGCTCTTGATGAAAAGGGAGGAATAATCCTTTCTTTGGTGTCTGCTATCAAGATCTATTTGGTAACCCACTCCTCTAATGCCGCCTGCGCAGAGAAATAATTTCAGCTCCCCGTTAATTTGAGTATTGAACTGAAATTCCGCAGCTGCTTCCTGCCAAGCCTGAAAGCAGAAATTAATTTCAATGACCCAGGCGAGTGGAGGGGAGCTCTGTCAGGTAATTAGTCTTTGTCTTTTGCTACTCAGGGTCTATCACTGTGCTAATCCGTACATAAACCCAGGCTTTCCCCGAGTCGCTGGCAATCTTCGGGGCCGTTTGACTACCTCTTGCTTAGGTTCACCGAGAGAGCCCGGGCATCTGCGGCGAAACGGATGAAGGCTCCCTTTCATGTTTTCCCTTCTTCCTTCCACCTATTTAGGGCCCCGCAGAATTCATGCAGCTGATTTACATGTTCTTTTCCTGTTTGATCGAGTCTGCCGTTGATTAAGTGGAACTTGGGGTGGGAGAGGGGAGGAGGGGAAGGTTTCCCACTCTGGCAGCGTTCTGACTTGCCGGTTTATTAATGAAAGAGGCACCAATATCGATAGCCCTGGCGCTTCAAGTGCCACAATTATGGGGTATGTCCTTCCAGGCTTCTAATTAAGAAGGAGCCTCTTCTACCCTGGAGGGGCTGTATTGTCACATTTGCATTGGATTCTGGCTTGGGTGGGGGGCTCCCCTGCCTTTTCTTTTAGGAAAATCTCCTAGGGGAACCCTAGACCTGAGAAAAATCAACACAGGTATGGAAAGCTTTGTTCTCTGTGGGGGCCATTTCGAAATCCAAGGAAAAGAATGATTTCTGGAGAAGGTACCTGTTCACAAAATACAGCCTACCTTCCTTCCATCCCTCTCCCAAACTTCTCTGGGCTTCGTGTTTTTCATGTTTTAAACCCTGAAGGAATCGGGTTGGGTGGTTTAAAAAATCAAATAGTTATCATTTTTTTGAGCACTTGGAGAGGACTTTACATCTGCTAGTGAAGTTCACCCTTAGAGCAACTGTGTGGGTGGGTTTCAGCGGTTCCATTTCACAGATGAGAAAACTGATGTTCAGCCAAGGGAAGGTGTGCAGCTCGTGGCTCTTTCTGACCCAAAGTCCCTCTTTCCTTCCACTCCATGCATGGAACAGTCAAAAGCCCACAGGGCCAGCCTGCAGGCCAGAATTCCGGCCCAGAGCAGCTGGCCTGCGGTGGCACTAGGATATTTCAAGAGAACTGGGAAATCTGGACTTTTACGTGAATTCCTCCTTAAATATTGGTAATTCATAAGTAACAGAAGCCTGCGTTTGTGTGCAGATTCAGAGACCCTCTATGTGCCTTAGAATCAAGACAGATGTTTAACCCTGTCTTTATTTATTATTATTATTATTATTATTATTATTATTCTGAGCACCTCATCCATATGAAAATGACCCAGCTTTGTTTTCTGGCTTTGCCTTTGTCACTCTCAGGTCTGGATGGTCCCAGGCTCCGGAACTGCCCCAGCACAATGCCAAATTTAAAATGGTAACATCGGGCACCTGGGTGGCACAGTCTGGTAAGCATCTGACTTTGGCTCAGGTCATGATCTCATGGTTCATGGGTTTGAGCCCTGCGTCAGGCTCTGTGCTGAGGGCTCAGAGCCTGGATCCTGCTTCAGGTTCTCTCTCTCTCTCTCTCTCTCTCTCTCTCTCTCTCTCTCTCAAAAATAAACATTTAAAAAATGAAACAAACAGTGGTCCCCAAATGACTTCCTCCTAGTCCTTCCAGGGTTAACCTCAGACACTCGCTCTCCCTTTTTACTGGGTCTTGTGCGTTGCAAGGGCCACTTGCAGAGACATCAAGCAGGTGCATCCAGAGTCTGGGGGAGGGCACTCCCCAGTCCCACCTCTCCTGCAGAGTCCTTGTGAACCCACCCTGGGGTTACTCCCAAGTCAGTAAGGAACCCTGCTGTGTGACCTCGGGCACCTGATCACCTGCAGAAGCATCCTGTGTGCCTTGACACCCAATGCAGCCAGACTACACAGGCTTACGGTTCTGAGTTTTTTCCCCCTTTTTATTTTATTGTCCAAAACAGAACAACGGTGACCAAGCACTGGACCGCAAGCCAGTCTTTCAGCCTCAGTCTTCCTACCTCGAAAGTGGCCTCCATATACCTCCCTCATTGCCTGTCGGGAAATTTTAAAAGGAAAGCAGAGCTGACACTAAGTAGGCCTGCAGGACATCAGGCTCCCACCGCCAGCTCCCAGACATCTTAATCCTCTTGCTTCAGACTCATATTGTTCAAGTTTTATTCCTCCCAGTTTTTTTCTTTCCTTTTCTTTGTTTTTTACATGCTTAGGACTGAAGACTGGGAATGGGAAAAAACGAAACAAAACAAACCCTGAATCTTCATAGGAGCTATAACTGTGAAATCTAATCATTTCTCATTTTAGGATGAATTCCTAGGCATGACAACATTCCCTCCCAAAGGGAAGAGAAAGACAGAGAGGGAGAGAGGGAGAGTGACTTAGTAACAGAAAAGCTCTAATGTTCTAATGCATCTCATTGGAACCAGAAGTGTTCCATCCTGCCTCTGACCCCTTCTGTCCCTTCCGGCCTGCTGCTGGGTGGGGTGGGGGGTGCACTGAGGAAAAGTCAGAAGCATTAGTCTCGTGTCAAGCAGCACTGCCATCCACATTCTATGAGAGTCAATTGCAATTAACAGGGCCATTCAGAAAAGGCAGGTACAGGCCAGACAAAGGGAGCATGGCCAGATCTTATCAGAACCCAAGGCTGGCAGGCCAAGCCTTTCCAGTGCTGTTTGCACAGAGGCAAAAAAAAGAAAAAGAAAAAAAGAAAAAAAAATGGTGGTGGAGGGCTTGCTGGGCAGGGGAAGGAAAGCAGAGCCAAGGAGGAGGGGGAGGGACAGGGAGTAAGAAGGGACAACCAACTAGGAGAGAGGGTTAAAATTAAAAATGGAATGGCAGACCCCTGTGCCTGCCCCTGGGTTCAGATCCTGACTCTTGCCCGGGGCTACTTAGGACACTTAGACAAATCACTCACCCCTCCAAGCCTTGGCCGGGTTATCTGTAAAATGGGAGGGTCATAGTACCTTCGTGCTTTTTTTTTTTAATTGTCTTATGTAAAACGCTGTGGGTAGTGCCTGGTGTGACACAGCTAGTCCAGCAGCTGGACTGGAGTGGACCAGGAGGTATGGAGATCCGGGAGAGAGGCAGCTTCGTGAAGCATGCACGCGTCCCAGGGGGGGAAATCGAAAATCGAACACTGCAGAGAGACAGGTGAGTGGGTTGAAAGTGACTCCCTGTCCACTGGTGGAACCAGGCATGGAGACCTTTCCTCCTCTTGGAGAAAGGAAAGGGCCTGCAAGGAAGTAGTCTTCCACGTACCCTGCACTTCATGGGTGCTGATACCGCCTACAGAGGTCCCCGATGAGCTCCTGCAGGATGGGAGATGGGGGCGAACACTGCAGCAGGCCCTGGGCCAGGAGAACATTACCCAGGCCACATATGCCCTACCACTACCAACAGCTCCATGTAACATCTCCCCCCCGCTCACTTCTAAGGTGCTTACGTTTCTTTCAGACGGAAGAGACAGGGCACCCACTATGTATTTAGTTCTGTGCCATTTACCAAGGGACCCCCAGAAGAACAGCGTCTGTAGCCTCCTTTCCTCATTTCTTTGTTCTGAGGATGGCCTCAGGGACTAAGGGAGTGCAACATGGTAGAAAGTTCCAGAAAAATCTGATTTCAAATGCCAAGTGGGCGACTGAGGAGTGACGTGACTATGGCCCATCTGCTTGAACTGTTACAAGCCTCATCGGTAACACGGGGGCAGGAATACTTATCACAGGATTATGGAGCACATGTAGAAAACGGAAGAGGTGTGCCGGGTGTTTGAGGCATGCTATTTATTTTTTATTTTTGCAGGTTCCTCGATGTGCTCTAGATGGACAGGCACCGGGGAGGCTGGACCATCGGTTTGCCTCAAGCGGGCACAGGCCCCTGTCAGGAATTGGGCAGGCAAGTTCAAACCACACCAGCCTCTTGGCTAACATAAGGAATTCTCCCCAGTACAGAGGCCCTCAGACTGGTCTTATGAATTCTTTAAGCGATGAAGCTCATGCCGCCCCAGGAAGAAGTTATCCGAAAGGGCCAGCCAAATTAACTGGAGGTTGAATACTTCTTGAACCTCTTCCAGAAACAAAACACACAACTCCAGGGAAGGTGGGGGGACTCCTCTCTATTTTCACTTCCCTAGCTAAGCTGCCTATTTTTGTTCGCATGCCTCGGTAATTGAGCACTTACCTTTCAGACCCTCTTAGAATTCCAGAAACTGGAGGCTAAAAAATCCATTAATTTAAATTTTTAAAAATTCCCATGGAGCAAGAGAAAAGGGGGTCATTACTAGGAAGCGAAAGGACTGAGCGTGGTGGGGGAGGAGAGCAGTCACTCGATTTTCTATCAGGAAAAAAATAACACACTGCAAAACCTCATTAAGCCAGTATCGGCTTATTCAAAAGAGCTTATCATTTGCAGCAACTATTCCCCAATCAGCTGGATGTCTCTATTGTAATCTCCTTTAATGCTGAAAGTCTGATAATTAAATATATTAATATATCAGAGAGGCTGGTCTTGGTTCATTGGGTGGCACGGGCATTTTGCGGTGATGCCCCTCCAAAGCGTCCAGCAAAGCAATCCGTGCGTAGTAGGTATTCCATACCCCTTCGCTTCCTTTCCCTGCATTTTGCATTATCAAAGCTTTCATCTGGCCTATAATATGTCTAGTCCTTATCAAGAATAGCATGTTTCCATTTTAATATACTACCTTTTATTAAACTGGAGCCACAAACTCTTAATAGCAAGGGCCTGTTCGGGGCACTCTAATCACCACTGGCGAGCAGATACCCCTCTGAGGAAAACACGGGCAGTGTTCAATGGCAGGGATGGGGACCGTCCGTCCACCTTCATGGCGGCAGAATGAGTTACGGGATCGTATTATCGATGCAATGAGGCCGGGCTCCCTCTGCACTTCACTTCCACAGCAGACCTCTGAGCCCAGAACAGCAAGAGGCACTTTCCTCTGTGACCTGGTTTCCAAAGCGTTCCACCCACCCCACCCCCAGAAAGTGGCCACCACTCATGTCAGCACAGGAAGGCCTACTTCTGAGACTTTTTTTTTTGTAACTGAAGTGTAACTGACACACAATAGCCTTTTAGTTTCAAGTGTACATCACAATGATTTGGTATTTTTATACATTACTAAGCGATCCCCACGATAAGCCTAGTTATCTGTCACCAAAGTTATTATGACATTGTTGACTATATTCTCTGGGTTGTACATTACATCCCCATGACATATTCATTTCGTAACTGGAAAATCCTCTTCCCCTATTTCACCCACCCCCCGAAACCCGCTTCCTTCTGGTGACCAACGGTCTGTTCTATGTATCTATGAGACCCCCTTATTTTGTCTGTTCTATTTGTTTTTTGTCTTATATATTCCATATCGAAGTGAAATCACACAGAATTTATCTGTCTGTGACATATTTTTCTTAACATCATAGCCATGAGGTCCATCCGTGTTGCTGCAAATAGCAAGACTGTATTCTTTTTTAATGGCTGCGTAATATTCCATTGTGCATGACCACCAACCACATCTTTATCTGTTCAGCTATCGATCGACACTGACATAGCACCCGTATCTTGGCTACTGTAACTAATGTGCCAATGTACACAGGGGTGCGTAGATCTCTTTAAATTCGTGTCTTCTCTTTCTTCAGATAAATGCCCAGAAATGCAACTGCTGGATCATAAGGTGGTTCTATTTTTCATTTTTTTGAGGAACCTCCACTGTGTTTTCCATTGTAGTCACACCAGTTTATATTCCCATCAGCAGTGCGTGAGGGTTCCTTTTTTCTCTACATCCTCGCCGAAACTTATTATCTCTTGACATTTCTTGGTCATTTTTGCTAACAGCTGATCTGACAGGTATGCGGTGATATTTCATTGAGGTTTCGGTCCAACTCCGGAGTTCTGTGAGTATCTGCCACTCACAGATTTTTCCCAAGGTGGACACCCAGGCTCGGGGCAAATCAATACCTCGTGCTTTTCATGATGATGGCGAGGCCAGCAATGGTGACCGTGATGACGATGTGAATGGCACTGATGACAATGAGGTGAACGGCGATGCTGTGAGTGTGTGCCGTACGAGCATCCTCTGCATCTGATGCTCGCAACGCTCTGAGGAAGAGCTCGGTACCGCCCCCGTTCTGTAGATGGAGACACCGAGGCTCACAGAGGATAAGTGAGTTGCCCAAGACGCCCAGAAAGTAAATGGCCCAGCCAGGACATGGGCGCAGGTGGGCAACGTCGAGTTCTGCCTTAGCTAACACTACCTTTGTGTCTTAATCTGCTCAAGTGCGGTAAGAAAACACCCCAGCTTGAACAACAGACGTGTATATCGCACGGCTCTAGAGGCTGGGAAGTCTAAGATCCAGGCACCGGCAGATTCAGTGTCTGGTGAGAGCTCTCTGCTGGGCTTGCCCACGGTGCCTCAGGCTCCATCCTCACACGGCCCTTCCTCAGTGCACGCGTGCAAAGAGAGACGGCCGTATCTCTGCCCTCCGCTTCTGATAAGGGCGCTAATCCCCTCCCAAGGGTCCCGCTCTCGTGACCTCATCTAAATCGAATCACCCCCAAAGGCCCCACCTCCAAATACTATCACGTTGGTTAGGGCTTCAACATAGGAATGTGAGGGGACACGTTCAGTCCCTAACAACCCACTTCAAGCAACTGTGCCTCCCCTGGTGTCTGGGTGGAAACAGCACCTCAGAACCCCTGCCCTTCCTCCCAGATGAGCTGTCCCCAGGTCCCTAGGATCTAGTCAGGCAGCATGGCCAAGATCTAAGCCCCCAGCCATCCTTCCTCGGGCCTCCTGGATGACCGATTAAAGGAGCAGCCAGGCATCCTTCCAACAGGCAAAACACCCGAGGCTTAGACTGAAAGGGTTTCGCACATCTCATCCCAGCCCAGAGCTGGACACCGGCTGGCCCTGCATCGGGCAACCTTCCACCGCAGACACTGGGGGGCCAGGGCGTGGCTCGGGCATCGGACACAGCTAGATGTGAAATCCAATGATACTGGGCAAAGTGGACAGCCGGGAAACGGATGCCGCAGGGGTGCAGCCAAGGTTGTGCGTCGACCTCAAGGGAGGTCACGGCACTGAGTCTGGTTCCGTGTGCCGTACAAGCTCGGTACGTGTCCACGCCGTTACAGGCCTTCTTCCTCCCTGGGCCTGTGCACAAGTTCAGCACTTGCCCCAACCTCCTACACACACATACACACACCCTGTCGCTCTCTCTCTCTCTCACATACACACTCCCTCACGTAAACACTCTCATACACTTACATACGCACTCTCACTCGCACTCATTTGCACACACTCGCACACTCATCGTCAATCACACGCACACACACTCTCTCACACTCACACATATGCAAACACACGCACACACATGCATGCACATCCTGACCTAGTTCGGAGCCTCCGGGCCACTGGCTCTCAGCCTGATTCTGTTGAATGGTGTTTGCAGGGAGGCCCCATCCCGGCCACCCGACGTCCCTAGAACTGTAACGCTTCCTCTGGCTCTCCCAACCAAACAGCGTTGCCGGTGCCCGAGTGAGTAAGTGAATGAGATACAAAAAGGACGACTTACGCATCCGTCAAATACGCAAAAGGCAGAAGCACCTTATTGCCAAATGTGGGTATTTCAACATCCACTTGTAACAAGATACTTGTTAGACACTAAACCAGCCGCCAGTTCTCAGCTGACAACAATTTATGGTTTTCCTGTTCCCCTGGGCATTCGTGTTTTAAGGTAAAAGTCTCAGAAGAATGAACTCTGCTGGTGGAAGCGTTCTTCCGAGCATCTATAGACATGGGGGGAAGCAGGCGTGTGGTGCAGGAGACCATGGCGAGCTCACCAGCCGCACCTGCTCTGCGGTGCCCCGGCAGGTGAGGCAAAAGTGTGGTGTAGCCGCCGTGGTTAGCTGCCACTTTGAGGGCTTGGACCTGTGGGTCGCCAGGGGGCAGCTCCGAAAAGGACACACGGCCCTTTGGAGGGCTGAGCCGGCATCGTCCCGGGCACAGAAAAACCTAGACAACCCTGCCCCCGCCCCCACTCCCCTTGCCGATCTACATCCGCTCCCCTGGCTGACCTACATGTGAGTGGAACGTGAAATGGGCGTCTGCGCGCATATGACATGCTCCGGAGCACAGGCTAGGCCGTGGCGCACCTCAGGTCCTGCAGAGTCCTCTCTATGCACCACACGTGAGATAAGGAAGAAAGAGAGGCCGGCCAGCTAACGTCCCCCTGCACGCAGGAGGCAGCAGAGGTGGCTTTCTTGAGAAGGACTTACGGCGACCAGTTGATGGCAAGCAGGGGACTTTGCAGTGGCACCGCGGAGCCAGGGGCCTGTCTGCCTGTGCGCTCGTCAGAAACCTGCATGAGGAGAGGCTGCGGGCCCTGTCCCTGCGTGTGTTCTAGAGGAAGGACCCGAGCAGAGTCCTGAACTCGTGGGTCCCTTTTAAAGGCACACCAAGTGCACGGCTGCTTGCTCAGACTGCTTGGGAGAAAGGGCAGGATTGCGGGGAAGATGAGGCTTTGAGATCCAGGAGCCCTGACTTCCAACTCCTGACTAACGGGGTGACCTCCCTGTCACTCCAGATCCCCACATCTTTGTCTGTAAGACCACGAGAACAGGGGCGCCCGGGGGTCTTGGTAGGTTACATGTCCGACTTCGGCTCAGTTCGCGATCTCACGGCTCGTGAGTTCAAGCCCCGCGTTGGGCTCTGTGCTGACAGCTCAGGGCCTGGAGCCTAGTCAAATTCTCTCTCTGCCCCTTCCCCATTCACATTCTGTCTCTGGCTCTGGCTCTGTCTCTCTCTCAAAAAGAATAAACACTAAAACTCAAAAGACAATGACAACAAATGCTGGGTCCTTCTTCCACGTGGCCCCTCTCTCCCTTACACTCAGGGGCCATTAGGCCAAAACGTAAGGAAGGGGGTGTGCAGTGTATTCCAGCTGCTGTAACAACATACCAGACACTGGGTGGCTTAAATTCACCCAAACTCCATTTCTCACAACTCTGGACTCTGCAAGTTCCAGAACGGAGTGCCAGAGAGGTCCCGTGAGCAAGGGCCCTCTTCCTGCTCCAGGGCCAGAGCCTTTTCTCTGTCCTCACATGCTGGAGGAGCTCTCTGGAGCCCGTTTTATAAGGCAAGAATCCCACTGAGGAGAGCTCCACCCTCACGAATTCAGCACCCCCCCCTCCAAGGTCCCACCTTCTAATACCAGCATCTTTGGGAGGTGGGATTTCAACATAAAAATTCTGGGGAAATAGTCACACAGACCACACAGACCCTCTGGGGAGGGTCTTCTGGTGGTAGGTGGAGGGCACTGTAAGGGTTAGATCGCCATCTCCCCCATTTTCCCCCTCCCTTTCTTGGTCTCCGCACCCCCTCCCCCCAGCCCACGACATCTGCAGCAACAGGAGTGAGAGCATCTGAAGGAAAGGACTTAGGGTGGAGGCAGCTGACCAGCTCAATAATGGCTGCCAGTGCTCAGAACATGCCCACCTACTATGTACCAAATAGGATGCTAAGTGCTTTCGTGAATGGTATCATTTATTCCTCGCTTCCCTTCAAAAAATCCTAGGAAGAACAGACAGGTATTGACTTCACCGTACAGAGCAGAAAACATAGCTTAGAAAGATGAAGTCACTTTCCAAGTTCTTGAAAGTACGATCCAGCTGAGCCCTGGGAAATCAGAAAGAAGAGTTTATTCGTTAAGTAGGAGGGAAAGACTACTCTAGGCAGAGCGAAGAGCTTGTGTCAAGGCCCTGTGGCAGGAGTTGGGGGGGGGTGCTGGCAGCCTCCAGGGGGAAGGGGAGTGGGGTGAGAGGAGGTGGCAGGGAGTGGCAGGTGCTTGCAGGACCTGGTAAGGATTGGGGGTTTTGTCCTAAGGGATATGAAGGGCCGGGGGGGGGGGGGTGGTGACACAGGGAGTGGCAAAATGGGATTTCTGTTTTAGAGAAATGACTCTAGTGTCTGCCTGAAGAAGAGATTTCAACAGAGGCACGAGGGGAAGCAAGGTGCCAGCCAGAAATCGTGCTGACAATCCGGCTAACGGCCGAGATTCAGAATTCACCCACCACTGCTAGCGAGGGTGGTGCAGGAAAACAGAGCAAGGCCAAACCTCGGTAGCGTTTTCTGTACCCTATCCCTTGCGGAGAGAAAAAAAAAAACAAAAAAAAAAAAGACCCAAGCGAAAATTCTTCCTGTTTTTAGAGTCTTCTAAATGGCGTAAGAATCCCGATGGGAAAGTCCAACGTGGAAAAACAAGCAGAAGTACCCTTTGGAAAGTTTTAATTTTGTTTTAACTTTGCTAAATCTACTTACATTCACATTTGGAAATATGCATGCATGATAAACACTGCAGTTGTGGTCTATTGGGTTAAAAATCCGCTTTTTGGAACGGGTTCAAGGGAATACTTATACAAAAGACCTCAGAATGGAAAGTAGATAAAATAGAATGGAAACATCCCCTAAATATGCAAGATAAATGTGCAGTGAGGAGGAAACTGGAACCATCACGAAATGGGAGGTTCAAAACAGCTGACCTTTTAGTCCCTCATGGAACGTGCTGGAAGGGAAGTGTCTGGCCAGTTCTCGGCATCGACATTCACACCTTTCCAAGGTGTCTCCTCTTCTGTTCAGAATTCAGTTGAAACCAAGAAATTAACACTCAACTTAAGGCAGTGAAATTCCATTCTAGCATGCAACTCGCAAAGCATGGGGTGATCATGGTGTTTATTTTGCAAAGTTCCATACAAAGAGAGCTAAAAAAAAAATTTCTGGAATAAATCCACCAACAAGCATTTCTGTGCTTATTCTCTGTAATTATCCTTGTATGGGGACGCATACAAAAGAGGAAGAAAATATGGTTCTTATCCTTAAGGAGTTGGCAATCCACTTCGGAGGGTACTCCTCGACCCCTGGCGTGTATAGGAATCACCTCGGGAACCTGACAGAAACACAGGTCTGCCCACTGGATCTCACACTGCCCCCCAACTCCCAGTGCATAAGAATATCCACACAGGGACTGGAATTTGCATTTGAAGCAAACCAAAGGACTTCTGATAGAGGCTGGGATTTAGAGCCAGTGAAGTGAAAAGAAGGAAAAGCTCCAGGAAGCATTAGTACCACAGAACCCAACTAGAGGGAGAGATCCCAGTGCCTGTCCAGCCACACTTGTCTCCAAAGCTGCATCCCATTGACGGCAGCCATACCAGATGTTTAAGCATCCAGCCTTTGCTTTCCCGGCCCCAACAAAGGGCACAGATCCTTTGTGTAGAGGTTCATTCCACTGTAGGACAACACTTGACTGTCCTCTACTGAGCCTTGCAAAAGCAGGTGTTTCTTGTATCTTCCTCAGGATGAACACATTCCGGTTCCCTCAACCCCTCTCCTAATGCCCTGGTCCCAAGGCCCCCGTCACTCCTGTCACTCTACCAAGGACCAATTCCAGTCTGCCATTAGTATTCTTATCAAGTGATACCCAACATAGAAAATGAGATTCCAGATGTGGTTTGACCAATGCCAAGTCCAAAGACCAACTGACCAATGCCAATGCCTCTCTTGATCTGGAAATTTATGATTTGTACAGCTGCCCAAGGGTGCATTGCTGTTGTCAAAGCCTGACACATTGAAATCACTATCTTCTCTCTCTTGCACCTTCTATTCATCTAGTAACCTTTTCAGAAATGAAAGACAGTTAATGCCACTCATGTTGTTGCTTAGTGGTCCCGAGTTTCTTAGCTAAAATTTCAGAAATTATGTATTTAATTAGTTGTTGCAGCATTTTCACAGGGATTAACATCCAAGTTATTTCTTTCTTCTCTCCTCACCCTCGCCCCACACACTCATTCTCATTCTTCTTTTTGTCAGCTCAGGTCCACCTCTTTCCTCTTGCTCCTCTCCTTTTCTCCATGATTTCAACAAGATTTCCAACAGACACACCTGAGGCCTGGTGGGTGACTTCTTTTTACTCAAGGACTCCCAGTATCCTAGAACTTCAGGATTTGAAGGAAGCCTTGGAGACCAGCCGAGGAAAACCCTTCAATGTGGAGGTACAGAGGGGCAGAGGTCACACTGAGATGCCCAAGTTGGGGCCGGGCCAGGATCAGGACCCAGACCTTCTCCTTGGCTGAGCATTTTTGACATCCTGTCCTTTCTGGGACTTGGAGGCTGAGCTGTGTGGCCTGGGCGGGGCGGGGGAGTGAGGGGGAAGGCTCGACGGCCCACCTGCTGGGAGAGGTATGGTGGCAAATGCACTAAGAGAGACAGTGGTCTCTCCGGTCCCTGAATTGGGTAAAATGTTAAAGGAGAGCAAGAACTCACCCACCCCCCTCACTGCTCAAATGAGATTTCTCTTAAGAGTAGAAACAATGCCGCTGAGATCCCAGACATCCCAGTAGCATGCTGCCCTTTGTGTGTGTGTGGGGGGGGGGGGGGGGGGGGGGGGGGAGGGACACAAACAAAACAAAAAAGGAAATGAACACAGAAACAAAAACAGAAGCGCACCTTACAACGACAGCGGGGTACCAAAGGGGCACAGGAGCCAACTGACAGAGCTCCTGATGGCCAGGCCTGGAATAACGTGAGCAAGGAGACCAACATAGTCGTGCTGGATTATAACCCGAAGCGGAGAATAAATATCCATGAGCCTGCACAGCTGTAAATAAATGACTGAATAAATAAATAACTGGGGGAGAAGGGACAAATCTCCCATGCAAAAGAATTCCAAATAGTTTATGTAGATGCTGTGCCCGCCAAGAATGAGAACATAAATCCCTACTCCTATAGCGTGAGCTGCACACAGCAGCCTCCTTCCAAAAGGAAGAGTGTGGGATGGACAGGAAAAGAGTAACCGTATCCTGGAGAAAGGGGACGGATCCTGCCTAGGCCAGGTGAAGAAGGTCTAATAGAGATCATTCACCTTAACATATGTGACAATATGTGACCCTGATGATGTGATGAGAAGGACACTGTACCCTGAGGTCTTCTCTTCCAAAACCCAAAACCCAAGTCTAAGCATGGAAAAAAAAAAACATTAAGACAAAGTCCAATATTGGGACATCGTACATAATCCTGGACCGGCACTCCTCACAACTGCTCATGTCACCAAGGACAAGGGAAGTCAGAGACGCTACTGCTGTCTGAGGAGTCCAAGGACACATTAATAACTAAATGTAATGTAGGACCCTGGATGGGATTCTGGAGCAGAAAGAAGTCACTAGGTAAAAACTAAGGAAATGTGTATAAACTGTGGGCTTGAGTGAGTAAGAATATATCGATATTATTTAACTGTAATAAATGTACCTGATTTTGTAAGATGTTAATAATAGGAGAAGCTGGGTGTGAGGTATGCGGGAAGTCCGTTCTAGTGTCTCAGTCTTTGTATAAATCTAAAACTGATCAAGAAACAAAGCCTATTTTTTAAAAAAAAGTCTGTTTTAAAAGTGTGTGTATATGTACACACACATGCAAGCATGCACACACTATGTGAAAGAACAGCATACAGAAAAGCATATGACCTTCTAGAAGTGCGTTGGGGGTTGCTTGGGTAGGGACATACTCTGATACTCTGAAGGGGGGCATGTAAGCCCTAAGTGGACAGGCCCCAGGGACTCCGGTCCTACAGGGAGGTGACAGCTAGAAGAGACGTGGAGAAGGGCACAGAGCATGGGGCATCCCGGTCACGCCTGTCTCCCCAGAAAACCCAGGTGTCAGTGGCTCCACCAGCATGGTTCATGATCCATCAATGCTTCAGAGACCAGAAGTGGGAGCCAAGGCTTTGGGCCACTTGGGACCCACAACCTGTGAGAGGCAGCCAAGCAAAGGGGGAGAGGGGTGTCCTAGAATCTCAGCAAGAACACCTCCTCCAAAAGACAGGCTCTCGTTCCAGCGACAGAGGCTGGAACTCTGGGTTGGCCGGGCCATCAGCCAGGTTTGCAACGGGGCCATGATATTCTCACCTTGCAGATTCAATGAAAACGGCTTTGGACGCGAACCCTGGAGGTGAGCACCATCCTTCATAACCATGCCGGCATTCAAAACTGTGTTCATAAGATCCCACTCCTTTAGGCAAATGAATTCAAGCCCGAAATCGTAAGGGGAATAATACTTTCCCGTTCAGCATTGTGCCTTTCTGCAATAAATAATCTCTAGTCAGGGTGCTAGAGAATTCTAAATGATAGACATATTATGTTCATGAAAGACAACTTTAAGAAAAATCTTTCTGCAATAAAAGTGAGGGCTTTCGCCCCCTGCTTGGCATCCCAGCTTGCCATAGAAATGAGTGATTTTCTGAATTTCTGCCAAGTTAGATGGTTCAGCATGCTATTAGATTAGTCTGTTTATACAGAAACAGCCCAAAATAGGAAACACACAGAAGCTATTAAAGATATTGTCCTGTGAGGGAAAGAAGTGAATGGTTTTCTTACTGCAAGTGGGAAGTAAGATATAAGTCAGTATTAATGTGATAAAGAAGTTAATGCGTTCTAAAGCAAACCACTGGGTTCTTCATCTTGTTTCAGAGGTGACAATAAAAGGAACACACAGACGATTATTTAGGGTTGGGTGAGCAGGGAAGGTAGGGAACACTTTGCACAGCCCAACCGGACCTGCCAGTTAGAAATATATCCCTTTTAGAAACTGATGCTGGGGCACTGGGGGAGTTTTCAAAGGGAAAGATGGTTGGTGGCCAGAAAAAAAAAAAAAAAAAAAAGACAACTAAATAAATATATAAATAAAACAGGGTTTCAGAAATTCCAAAGTGAAATTCCAATTTCACTTCTGCCCTTGGGTTGCTCTGTAAACTAATGGAAATCATATGACCTACAAGGTCAATGTGATTCAAGACGGAGGACTTATATTGCGCTCTACCTGTGAGATGCTGTGGATTGTTACTTTCCTCATCTATAAAGTAAGTGGACAGTGTGACCTATACCTTGAAGTCACTGCGTCTCTCCTCGGTAAGTCACAAGATGACCTATGGAGGAAAGACGGGGCCACATTCCGGCCACGTGAACTGCTCCCGACAACATTTTAGGATAGACAATATGTGTCTCTGTAGGTAAAAGTATGTCTGAAGTGCTCAAAGAAAGCCTGGCGCTGTATTATTTTCCTCTTACTTTACAGATGAAAATCGTGAAGAAATGGGGCTTACAAAATGCATGTTTTTTATGGGGTCACTATCTTCCTGGCTGTCCTCTGAGTTCTGTTGAGTAACTTAGAACTTGCTGTGCGGAATAGGAAAGAATGAAGTCTGCACTATCTATATTTGCTTTCCCACTGCTGTGTAACAAATTACCACAAATTTAGTGGCTGAAAGCAACCTACATTATTATCTTACAGTTTTCATGGGTCAAGAGTATGGTCATGGCTTATGGGTTGGGCTGTGGTCTCATCAGAGACTTATCAGGGGAATTTCAATCACCTTTAAGCTCCCAAAGATTGGTGGCAGAACTCATTTCTTCCAGCCTGTAGGACTGATATCTCCATTTTCTTGTGGTATATTCTGGACCAATCCAGAAGATTCCTGCAGTTCCTTATCACATTGCCCATTCCACAGCTCCTCTCACCACATGGCATCTTACTTCCTCAAAGCCATCAATGGAGACTCTGGCTTCAGACCCTCTTTAAAGGGCTTTCATCTGATTAATCCAGGCCCACCCAGGATGATAACCTTTCTGATTAACCTCGCACCAACTGATCTGGGACCTTACTTATATCTGCAGGATCCCTTCACCTTGCAATGTGATTTAACCTAATCGATGAAGTGACATCCCATCATGTTTTCCATATTCTATTGGTTAGAAGTCCATTTCTCCACACACTCAAGGGGAGGATATCACAGGGGAGTGGATACCAGGAAGTGGGAATCAGTGGGGCCACCTAAGGATCCACCTGCCAAGTACAGGAAGAAAACACAGGGCTTCACGTCTAAACAAAGTTTCATCATAGTAGGGTCAGAATGACTTCATTTATGGGGCACCTGGGTGGCTCAGTCAGTGGAGCGTCCGACTTCACCTCAGGTCATTATCTCACTGTTCATGGGTTCAAGCCCTATGTCAGGCTCTGGGCCCACAGCTCAGCTTGGAGCCCAGGGCCTGCTTCAGATTCTGTGTCTCCCTCTCTCCCCCCATCCTCCACTGTCTTTCTCTCACTGTCTCTGTCTCTGTCTCTGTCTCTCTCTCTCAAAAGTAAATAATAAAACATTAAAAAAATAATTATTTCATTTATGAGTGAGCATTTAGAATCTTGGAGGGTGGAGAGAATCAAGATAGAACCCTGTATTTATTGCAAATAATCACATTTTCTCAAGGTTTTGCTAGAATAATGGGTTGCTAGGTATTATGTAATAAAATAAATGTATGCTTAAAATGTACAGTCAAGGGGCACCTGGGTGGCTTAGTCGGTTAAGCGTCCGACTTCGGCTCAGGTCATGATCTCGCGGTCCGTGAGTTCGAGCCCCGCATCGGGCTCTGTGCTGACAGCCCAGAGCCTGGAGCCCGTTTCAGATTCTGTGTCTCCCTCTCTCTCTGCCCCTCCCCTGTTCATGCTCTGTCTCTCTCTGTCTCAAAAATAAATAAATGTTAAAAAAAAAAAAACGTACAGTCAAAACTTGGCAACTGACGACCGGGTAACCAAAATCCTCTTTCTATCAGGGCGACAATAAACCTGGGCATCACGGAGCACCAAAGCATCAAGAAAAGCCAAGGCAGGCTCAAAGGCAGCTGTGTCTAGCTGCCTGAAAGACTAGAACAACACAACGTCCACCGAGGACAATGAATGATCGAATGTTATAAGCTGGCCAATAAAAGCCAGGTTCTGAGGCTTCTAGACACAAGGAAAGAATAAGCGCTACCAAGAGAGAAAGACACATCGAGAGGAAAGAGTTGGGGGCGAGTGAGGTTGGAGAGGAGGGAGGGAGTGAAGCAAATTTCATACCAGGAGGGACTGGCTGGTGGGGGAGGGGGAGGGGACAGGAGCCAATGTAGCTCCCCGTTAACTGAAAAGTTCAGTTAACCAAAATGACATATCAGTTAAGTAAGATTCCACGAGGCTTGGCAGCCTGATTCTGGCCATTAACTTTAATGTTTTCGGCATCCTGGCACTTGCACAGGTGTGAGTTGAAACCATCTGGTTTCTGTGCTCTACCCCACCTATTAAAGCCCAGCATCTTCAAAAGATAAATTGTGGACCATGGGGGTGAGGGAGGGACAGGAGGCACAAGGCTTTACCACATGCCTTGCCTTCACCAGAGAGACGCTTTAAAGAACCTTAGAATAGGATTGTTTTATTTTGAAATTGTGATGGAAAGTATAATAAAATAAACCAAAATAAAATATAGTAATATGCTTTAATACACAGAAATACCACCTGGGCAAATAAATTGCTCAGAAACAAAATCCCAAAGAAATAAACACAATGTGTGGTGACCCAGACGTGATAAATGAAGGAAGAAATAAACTGAGGTTGGCGGTGGGGGGGTGGGGGGTGGAGCTGGAATCCATATCCAAAACCATGTCTTTACAGTAGTGATGTTTATAAATTTGACACCTTTGCAAGGAGAGCTCACTCAAGATTATTTCTATGCAAATATGCGTCTTGCCAACCCAAGAGCACGAAGGAAAGAAAAAAAAAAAACCTCCCAAATATATTTCCTGAAAATCAATTCGTGTGCAGTACAAGTGCATCAAGGAGCTGCAGGTACACTGGTAAATATTAAAATGTTGTGTCGTGTGGGAGTTTGTCCGAGGACAAGCATCCCGGATACAGGGGACAGGAAACTGTTCCACTCTGCCCAGTGTTGAGTGTCTGTCTAGCCTGGAGAGAACGTGGCGGCACACGCATCTCTGTCACTGTTACAGCCACTTTCTTCCTTCCAGGGACAAAGCGGGAACCCTGAATGTCCCAAGCTCCCCGGTACCTTGTGGTGGAGAGAGAAAGTTCGAAAGAAGGTTGCATGGGGCAAACTGGTAGAACACAGAGCACCCCGCCTGACCGGACTGCTGCCAGAGGGCTTCCAGTTCAGGCAAGCAGCAGGTTCCTCGGAGAAGGTCTCGGCCCGTCCCCTTTAGCCCCTTAACAAGGATCCCCGGTAAATACCTGATTAAACCAGCCTGCCATTTCCTGGTTAGGAACCTCGCTTCCAGAAAGTCAAAGGCATCCTTTCCTTATACATCCTTTGTACACATCCTTTATTACACATCCTTTCCTTATTAGCTCGTAAGTGTACCGCCTCGATCGGCTGTGTGTCTAACCCTGTCCTAGGTATTCTATATCCATTATCATCTGGAGATTGTCTCGCCTCATTTGAAAGAAGAGGACGCTGAAGTGAGAGACCAATTTGTGTCCTCAGTGTCCTGTGGTTAATTAAGAGCAGAGCTGGGTCTAAAGGAATCCAGATAGAGATAAGGTGTGTATGTTTTTGTGGGGCTTTCTTGTCTTTTTACTGTGACCATCATCTTCCTTTGCTTTTACAGTTACAAACCGTGTACAACTGAGGTTAGAAACTGTGCAGCAGTAGAGGCTGGAAGGGGACCCGAGAGGTGCAGTGGGGTTCTGGAATCATCCTATTAATGTGGGTGCTCATTACACGCACATGTCAGTTTGGGTAAATTCACCGAAGTATACACAAAGCGCGTGCCCTTTCCTGCTTACACTTGACTAAAAAAAGGTGGGGCACCTGGGTGTCTCAGTCAGCTAAGGGTTCAACTCTTGATCTTGGCTCAGGTCATGATCTCATGGTCATGAGATCGAGCCCTGTGTTGGGCCACGCTCCGTGTGGAGCCTGCTTAAGATTCTCTCCCCCGCCCCTCCCCCACTGGAGTTGGCGCTCTCTCTCTTTCCCTCTCTCTCAAAAATAAAAATCAAAAGGTTGAGGAACCTGCCCCACAGGGACAGTGGTCTGAGTAAGGTCTCTGTTGCACACTCCTCTTACTTGGGGAAGAAACTGATGGGCACATCCGAGTCGCCAGTGAAAAGCTGGTCAGCTAAGTGTATTGGACCACGGACCAGTGCGTGTCACAGTGCTGTGGCTCCCGGCCGTCTCCTCTCCTCTCGGCCCTATCTTTCAGGGGTAGGAGGCTCTCTAATGAGTCATTATACACATTACAAAGATTAAAGCGATGCTGGCTTTGTTCCCTGATGCTGTCCAAGAAGAGGCCTGTTAGGAGCTGAATCCTGTTCCCTCCAAAACTGCCATGTCGAAGACCTAACCCACTAGTCCCTCAGGAAGTGACCGTATTTGGAAACAGAACCTTTAAAAAGGTGTTTAGGGTAACATGAGGCCAGTAGGATGGGCCCTAATCTGACTGCTGTCCTTACAAGACAAGGAGATCAGGACACAGACGTGCATGGGGGGAGGACCCTGTGAGCACACGGGAAGAGGAGAGAGGACTGTGCACCAAGGAGACAAGCCTCACAGCAAGGCAACCCTACCGGCACCTTGACTTTAGACTTCCAGCCTCCAGAACCACAAGACAACGTCTGTTGTCTAAGCCTCTGGGGCTGCAGTGCTCTGTTCCGGCCACCCTGCGACTCCTTTAGCGTCCAAAGCGACAGTGGCTCCAGGGCCGACTGAGCTCGGGCGTCTCTAAGAGCAAGGGTTCTGGAGTCAGGAACACTGGGACCTGAGTTCCTGCCCCGTGGCCTGGGGCCAGTCAGTTCTCACTTCCATCATAGGCAAAGTGTGGTCAGTAACAACCTCACAGGCTTGTCGTGAAAACCTCATCGGATAACGCAAGGCGGTGCGGAAGGCCACGGGGGACCCACAGATGGGGCTCAATAAATATTAGCTGTTAGCATTGTTGATAAAATGAACATCAAAAAACCCTTCCTGACTCGTTACCAGTTTCTTGTAACCATGTGTACCGTGCAAACGAAATGGTGCTACAGAAAGGTCAGTTAATACTGTGATGGATAGACACGCCGCAATGGAGCGACGAAGATTCATCCCGCCGTTCCGACAGGCACGTCCCAAGTCCCTGGGATACGGGGACACGGCGAGGATGGCCCAGGGGAAGAGGAGCCCAACATGGTGCGGAGGGGACGGGACGCGCACACGGGAGTCCTGGAACCTGGCAGGATGGGGTGGCAGCCGCGGGGGAAATGCACGCGCCACAGGAGCTCAGGTGTGGGCAGGGCGCTCGTTCCAGCCTGGGGGGGGCTGGGGACACATCTTAGGGATTCTCACCCTCGCCCGCCCTCGGGGCGCAAGCCCGGAGAAAGCGAAGGAGCCTCTTCACGCGGCTGCTCACGTGCGCCACCTGTGTTCACACCCGGTCCCTTGCACGGAGCTGGGCCGGTGAGGGGATCCTGGGCGCGCAGTAAGGAGGCGCATTACCACTTTCTAAAACTGAATTGACCAGTGAGCTCGGAGACTTGAACAAAATGACCAGACTTATCTGGCAGGGCTGCACAGACCATCGCTGGGTTGTCTCTTCTCAGACTGTGTCTGCTATCTTAAATTCGTCCCTTGCTGAAGAAACAAAAAACGAACAAGCATCCTACTTACTTACATAATGGCAACAAAAAAATGGCAAAGAAAAAAAAAGCTGGGTGCGTGTGAGTGCACACACACGCACTGGCACATGCACACGCACCCAGAGAAAGCAGGGAGCCCCTGCCACCGGTACCTTTGTGAGACCAGCGGGTTCATGAGGCACAAGGTGGAGGATTCTAGCCAAGGGAAGGGGAAGCTAACTAATGTTCTAAGTCGATTTCTACTGACTTCCTAAAGGCATTATTTCTTGCCTCCTTCCTCAGTTCCTCTCAACACACACCTGTGAGCCTACCATGCACCAAGTCCTGGGACGTGGAGACAAGGGCAGAGGCATCCCCTGACCCAGAAGATCCGGGGTCTATAGCAGTGCCCGGAGCTCCTACTGGCACCTTCTAGAGTGGCTACACCTTGTCAAACAACAGGGATGGTATATGAGCAATGGAGAGTATGGACCATGTTTCCATAATGTCATAAACCCAGCCTCCAATCTTCCAAACATGGTAGAAATCTCAACATTTAAATTTAACTAGAATCCCTAAGCTTACAAAAATGATTTTACAACTAGAATCACACAGGAGAGGCCCCAAACTCAGAACACGCTCCCTATTTCTGAAATGTCAATGCATTAACCTCGCCTTACTGCAAGACTAGGGCAATACCGTGGACGACGCCCAGCCCAGAACTAGGGCTTATTAAACACGTGGTGACCGATTAAACAAAGCATGGCAAAGAGCTATGGAAAAGGAAAAGTTAAGAATGCATTTAAAAGACAACTATGCCAATATTTCTGGGGTGTACATAAAATACTTCAAGGCAGTGACGGTTGTTGGTACCCCAACTCTGCCTCACTCACCCTCAGCGTCAAGAAGGGGTGGCCCCACACTAGACTAAGGTGATGGGGAACGGGGGGTCTGTTTGCCACGCGCCCTGCGCCCTTTGGCACAAAGACATACATGCTTTCCTGAAGTCAATAGGCTGGCACTGACAAATGTCGGGTCAGGTTCCCAGGGTCACTTCAGGAATGATGCGGAAAGGTGCGCAGCAGGCCCCACAGATCCAAAAATAAGGTGGCTCTGTGACTGCCCGGGGAGCCTGCCACTTCCACACCAGCCGGGTTACAAGGGATGCCTCACGGGCCCCAGCCTGAAAGGCAGCAATCTGGATTCAAAGCAAAAGGTGGGGTGAATATGTGACAAGCGTGATTTTCCTAATAACGAAACAATACCCATATAAACAAGCCATCACATTCTACTCTATTCCTGCTGCTTATGCATTAACCCACAATGTGAAAGGTGGAAAGGACCCTGTGAAACCCAAAAGTTCTTTCCATTACCGTTTGGTTTAAAAAAAAAAAAAATTCATCTGAGTGGACTCTCAATTATTCATCTTACTAAGTGTGAATACCCATTCATGTTGATGTAGAGATTTTCATATGTTTAATTACAAGGTGTTTACTGTGTTTAACTACAAGGTTCAACCGCATTTTTTTTTGTAAACAGCCAGATCATAAATATTTTAGACTTTGTGTGCATATGGCCTCTGAATTTTCAGCTCTGCCACTGGAGCTGAAAGCATGGACGATACGTAAACAAGTGGGTGTAGCTGTGTACCAATAAAACTTTATTCATGAAAATAATCCTTAGGCCGGATTTAGCCACAGGCTGTAAGTTTGCTAACCTGTGTCGTACATAGAATGTGAACCGTATCGCATTTCTGAAACGTGAAAAATTCTGAAACCTATCTGGCCTCAGAGGTTTCAGACAAAGGGCTGGGATCCTGTAGTTCCAATTATGGGAAGTGCTCTCTGCAGGAAAGTGCTGCACAAAGAGCTGGGACTCTCCTCCAATCAGTGCTTGGCCAGTCACCCTAAGTACTTTTTGGTCATCTGCTGTAATACTCAAACGGCAACAATAACAGTGATTTCCACTTTAATCTGGAATCCAGGTGTGTGGACCTGAATGCAGAACACCTGCTTGGGGTCAAATTCCAGAGGATAACTTGCAAGCAGGTTTTTCAGGGAGAGAAGGACGGTGCACGCCCCTTGCAAAAGGGTAGGAAATTAAGAGGACAACAATTTTCCCAAAGTGAGGTTTCCCAGATGACCCTCACAGACATCCATCTGTTTTCATGTGGAGCCCTTAGAACAAGGGAGCACTCAAACAGCTCCAGGGTCCAGATGACCAAGCGTGACACAGCTTGGGGACATGGTACATACTCCCCAAGGCTGTAGGAAACACGCCGGGGCTTAGAAGCCCTGAGGTTTCCGGAAGAGTGATTCCCGCTCTAGCCTCTGAGGGTGTGGCAGTACCGGGAGCATACAGAGTGAGGCCTTGGACAAAAACGTAAGTTTGGTCAAGGGTGCTGGGGACCAGCACTGGGGGTGGTCCGGGTGAGGTGGCCTCAAGTGTCTCTGTGGACAGTGGAGAGAGGGAAGGCCTCAGAGAGAGAAGCTGAGGATACAGCCCATGAGTCCGTGAAGAACAGTGTCTCCAAGAGCCAACTGTCAGGGAACCCGGAAGCAGTCGGGGGGGTTGTGACAAGAACAGAGGCTATAGATTCATGAGAAGGAGCCATAGGGCAGTGAAATGCAGGCTTGGTAGGGACGCCATGACTCACGGAAGAAATGAGACACATTAATATCTATTAATGCTTGAGTACTTATGCTACCCCGAGGACTGTGCTGAGTGCCTTAGAGGTAGGTGGTGGTTCTAATACTCACAACAACCC